>NC_091471.1:232492137-232531168 GCF_036971445.1 Narcine bancroftii | reverse complement strand
ATTCTCCCTCCTTCCCTCCCTCTCTCCTCTTCCTGTTCCCTCTCTCATCGCTCTCTTCCCTCACTCTTTCTCCCTCTGCTTCTCTCTCCCTCCACTCCATCTCTCCCTTCCTTCCTTCCTCTGATTGCTCTCTCCCTTCCTCACTCTCTCCCTCTCCTGCCTCTCCCCTCGCTCTCTCTCTCCCTCTGCTCCCCATCCCTCACTCGCTCTTCCTCCCTCCTGTTTGTTCCTCTCTCTCCTCCTCTCCCGGCCCCCACCTCCCACAGGGAAACTTTCAGGTGATGGACCCCCTGTTGCGTCAGCTGAAGGCGGGAGGTCACCGTGTGCTGCTCTTCACCCAGATGACGCGGATGTTGGACATCCTCGAGCAGTTCCTCAACTTCCACGGACACATCTACCTGCGGCTGGATGGGAGCACCAAGGTGGAGCAGCGGCAGGTAGGTGTGTGGAGGTCCATCCATCCCCTTCTCGTGTTCCCCTGGGCCTCGTCGTCCATCCACCCCTCATGTCCTCTGGATCTTACTGTCTGTGCCTTCCTTGTGTCTTCTGGACATTGCTGCCAATTCCATCCTCATGCCACCCCCCCCCCCCCCCCACGGACCTTGCCGTCTGTCCCCATCTCCTGTCCCCCTGACTTGGCTGTCCGTCCCCTTTTTGTGTTGCCCCAGATGTTTACGTTAATCCCCTTCTGTCCCCAGCCTGCCTCTGTCCATCCCATACTAATGTTCCCCTGACCACCTTCCCTCTGACTGTCCTCTTCTGGTATTCTCCATATATATCTCCATCCATCCCCTGTTCGTGTCCTCCTGGACATTCTCCGTCTGTCCCCTGTTCTGTCTCTCTCTCTCTCCCCTTCCCCCCCCCCCCCCCCCCCCCCCCCCCCCCCCCCCCCCCCACCCCCCCCAAATCCCCCCTGGACCTCCCATTGCAGCCAGTGTCATTGCCACTGCCTGGAACCGGATTCCTCAGGACCGGGCTTCCTGGACTCTGGAATTAGATCCTGAACCTCTTCCCCCTCCCGAATCCACTCCAGATCCTGATGGACCGATTCAACGCAGACAGCCGCATCTTCTGCTTCATCCTCTCCACCCGGAGCGGGGGTGTGGGGGTCAACCTTACTGGCGCCGACACCGTCCTTTTCTACGATAGCGACTGGAACCCCACCATGGACGCTCAGGCTCAGGACCGGTGTCACCGGATCGGCCAGACTCGTGACGTCCACATCTACAGGTGAGCTCCCTGCCCCATCCGGGATTCGTCCTTCATAGAGGAAAGGGAGGCCCCAGTGATCTTCTCAGATGTTTTTGATCAGAAGTTACTGTCATGAACTCATCACAAAATTAATTGTTTTGCGGCAGCATTACGAACATTTGCATAAACCACCTTACAGTAATAAATAAAAATAGTGCATGGAAAGCCAAAGTAAGTCAGCACCTGTAGTTCATTGATCATTCAGGAATCTGATGGCAGAGGGGAAGAAGCTGTCCTTGTGCTGCTGAGTGCTTGACTTAAGGCTCCTGTACCTCCTTCCTGATGAAGAGTCATGGCCTGGGTGGTGGGGGGGTTCTTTGAGGATTGAAGCTGCTTTCTTGACCCACCTCTTGTAGATGTCCTTGATGGAGTATTGTGAACCGAGTAATCGACCCTCTGCAGCTTTTTTTCTTGTCCTGAGCATTGGCGCCTCCATAACCTTCTGCCTAGACTTCCGGTCTGATGCTTTGCAGGTGCTGATGCTTTCCCACACAACGATGAAGCCAGGCAGGACGCACTCAATTGTGCTCCTGTAGAACGTTGTCAGGATGGATTTTGGTAGCCTTCCCCTCTTCAACCTCCTGAGGAAATGTAGCTGCTGCACCGTCCTGACTAATGAGGAAGGGTCGTGTGTCCAGGATAAGTTGTCCGTTACATGCACAACAGAGCGGTTGATGTGGAGAGTGGTCAACCTTTGTCCTGAAGCCCACAATCTTCTCCTTTGTCTTGTCCACTTTGAAGCTCAACTTTGAAATTGGTGGTCAGTTCAAATTTATTGTCATCTGATTGCACAAGTACAATCCGACAAACAGCGTTCTCCGGTTCTCGTTGCAAAAACATGCAGACGCACACCCAGCGTAATGCACGTAGAGACGAGCGATATGATACATATGCAGGACAAGTATTACATTTATAAAATTAGTAAATCAATATTGTTCAGTGAATACGAGAGCCTCGGAGGGTCAGTGGGAAGCCGTTCCTTTGGTTGTTCAGCGTTCTCACTGCTCCCCCCTCATGGGGAGAAGCTGTTCCTCAGCCTGGTGGTGCTAGCTCTGAACTTTGTGGATTTCTTCCCCGATGGCTGCAGCTGAAGATTCCATGTGCGGGGGCAGAAGGGGTCCTCCATAATTTTGGCGCACTCTCTTCTCACGGTCCTGTGAATTGACCCTCCGATCCATTTCTCTGCAGCAGTTGTAGCCGCACGGTGATGCAGCCGGCTAGGGCACTCTTGATAGAGCTCCTGTAGAAGGTTGACATGATGGTGACCGGCAGCCTTTCCAGCTTCCAGTCTTCTCAGGATGTGCAGTCACTGTGGCGCCTTCCTGACAAGTGAGGAGCTGTTGAGTGTCCACGATAGGTCACTAGTTCAGTGAACTCCAGAGAACTTGGTGCTCTCCACTCTCTATGACAGAGTTGTTGACATGTTAGTGGAGGGTGATTGTTCCTGGTCCCCCTGAAGCCCACAATCATCTCCTTCATCTTATCCACATTTGAGACACAGGTTGTTACCCTGGCAACGGCCCTTGAGGTTTTCCACCTCTCTGTTGTGCGACTCATCGTTTGTTGCTAATAAAGCCAAGTACAGTCATCACGACTGTTGGAGCTGGATCTGACGATGCACTCATGGGTCGGTAACGTGAACAGGAGCGGGCTGAACACCCAGCCCTGAGGTGCATCAATGTTCTCGCATCTTTTACCCACTACCATCAGGAAGATGGTACAGGAGCATCAAAATCAAGACTGCCAGGCTGAGGAATAGCTTAACCGAACAGACTATTAGACTGTAACCATCTAAATCTCCATCTTTGCATGCATTCACCAAAGCCAAGGAGTTGATAGTTGACTTCAGGAGGGGAAAACTAGATGTGTATGATCCAGTGATCATTGGGGAATCAGGGGTGGGGAGGGTGAGCACCCTTAGATTCTTGGGAGTTCCCATCTCAGAGAATCTTTCCTGGACCCAACACACCAATGACATAGTGAAGAAAGCACGTCAGTGCCTCGACTTCCTCAGGAGTTTGCGGAGGTTTGGTATGACACTGGCAAATTTCTACAGAGGTGTGGAGGAAAGTGCGCTGACTGACTGCATTGCGGTCTGGTAACCCCGAATGTAAAGCCTTGCCAAAGGTTGTGGACACAGCCCAGGAACATCACAGGCAGAACCCTCCCCACCATCAAGAACATCCATGGGGAACGGTGGCATCAGAGAGCAACAGCGATAATCAAGGGCCCCCACCACTCAGCACACGCTTTGTTCTTGCTGCTGCCATCAGAAGAGAGGTGTAGACTTGCACCACCAGGTTCAGGAACAGCTGCTGCCCCTCAACCATCAGATTCCTCAACGACAGACTCAATCAGGGACTCATTTAAGGACTCTGATGTGCACTTAATTGATTTTTTTCCCTCTGTATTGCAGTTTGTTTGTTTCTTTATTTGTTTATGTGTGTGCATTGTTTAGTTTTTTTGCATTACCAATAAGTGGCATTTCTGCCTCGCCTTCAGGAAAAAGAGTCACGTATGTACTCTTGACAGTAAATCTGAAATCATCCCAAATATATATGTATATTTGATTATTTGTCTGATTGTTGTGTGTTTCTGTGTGTGCACCATGGTCTGGAGCCTCCACGTCGATGCCATCACGAAGAAGGCTTGCCAGTGGCTAGACTTTGTGAGGTGTCTGAGGAGATTCGATCCGTCACTGAAGATTCTCATAAACCTCTACAGGTGGACCGTGGAGAGCATTCTGGCCGGTTGCATCACTGCCTGGTACTGAGACTCTCAGGACAGAGGGTTGTGAACTCGGCTGCAACATCACGGGCCCCAGACTTCAGTCCATCAAGGACATCAGCATGAGGCGGGGTGTTAAAAAAGCAGCCTCTATCCTCAAAGACACCACCACCCAGGCCAGGCCCTCTTAACTCTGCTACCATCAGGGAAAAGGTCCAGGAACTTAAAGAAGAGCTACTCAGTGGCACAAGGACAGCTTCTTCCCCTCTGCCGACAGATTCCTGAATAATCAATGAACCCCAGACACTGCCTGACTTTGCCCTTTTGTGCACTATTTTTATTTATAGGAACGTTTCCACTGTGATGCTGCCACAAAACACCAAATTTTGTGACATGTTCCTGATGATTAAATTCGGATTGTTTTATCGGGTTGTATGTTTAATGTCAGAAAGAGCACATGTACTTTGGTAGAACGAATAAACAGATTATTTTCTAAATGAGGAGAAAATTTGAAATCCCCAGATGCAAAGGGGCCTGGGTGTCCTCATTCAGGATAGCCCGAAGGTAAAGGGGCCTGGGTGTCCTCGTTCAGGATAGCCTGAAGGTAAAGGGGCCTGGGTGTCCTCGTTCAGGATAGCCAGAAGGTAAAGGGGCCTGGGTGTCCTCGTTCAGGATAGCCAGAAGTTAAAGGGGCCTGGGTGTCCTCATGCTGGACGGCCTGAAGGTAAAGGGGCCTGGGTGTCCTCATGCTGGATGGCCTGAAGGTAAATAGGCCTGGGTGTCCTCATGCTGGACGGCCTGAAGGTAAAAGGGGCCTGGGTGTCCCCGTTCAGGACAGCCTGAAGGTAAAGGGGCCTGGGTGTCCTCTTTCAGGATAGCCTGAAGGTAAAGGGGCCTGGGTGTCCTCGTTCAGGATAGCCAGAAGGTAAAAGGGCCTGGGTGTCCTCGTTCAGGATAGCCAGAAGTTAAAGGGGCCTGGGTGTCCTCATGCTGGATGGCCTGAAGGTAAAGGGGCCTGGGTGTCCTCATGCTGGATGGCCTGAAGGTAGAGGGGCCTGGGTGTCCTCATGCTGGACGGCCTGAAGGTAAAAGGGGCCTGGGTGTCCCCGTTCAGGATAGCCTGAAGGTAAAGGGGCCTGGGTGTCCTCATGCTGGATGGCCTGAAGGAAAAGGGGCCTGGGTGTCCTCATTCAGGATAGCCTGAAGGTAAAGGGGCCTGGGTGTCCTCATTCAGGATAGCCTGAAGGTAAAGGGGCCTGGGTATCCTTGTTCAGGATAGCCAGAAGGTAAAAGGGCCTGGGTGTCCTCGTTCAGAATAGCCAGACGTTAAAGGGGCCTGGGTGTCCTCATGCTGGACGGCCTGAAGGTAAAGGGGCCTGGGTGTCCTCATGCTGGATGGCCTGAAGGTAAAGGGGCCTGGGTGTCCTCATGCTGGACGGCCTGAAGGTAAAAGGGGCCTGGGTGTCCCCGTTCAGGACAGCCTGAAGGTAAAGGGGCCTGGGTGTCCTCGTTCAGGATAGCCTGAAGGTAAAGGGGCCTGGGTGTCCTCATTCAGGATAGCCAGAAGGTAAAGGGGCCTGGGAGTCCTCGTTCAGGATAGCCAGAAGTTAAAGGGGCCTGGGTGTCCTCATGCTGGATGGCCTGAAGGTAAAGGGGCCTGGCTGTCCTTATGCTGGACGGCCTGAAGGTAAAAGGGGCCTGGGTGTCCCCGTTCAGGACAGCCTGAAGGTAAAGGGGCCTGGGTGTCCTCATTCAGGATAGCCTGAAGGTAAAGGGGCATGGGTGTCCTCATGCTGGATGGCCTGAAGGTAAAGGGGCCTGGGTGTCCTCATTCAGGATAGCCTGAAGGTAAAGGGGCCTGGGTGTCCTCATTCAGGATAGCCTGAAGGTAAAGGGGCCTGGGTGTCCTCGTTCAGGATAGCCAGAAGGTAAAAGGGCCTGGGTGTCCTCATTCAGGATAGCCTGAAGGTAAAGGGGCCTGGGTGTCCTCGTTCAGGATAGCCAGAAGGTAAAAGGGCCTGGGTGTCCTCGTTCAGGATAGCCAGAAGTTAAAGGGGCCTGGGTGTCCTCATGCTGGACGGCCTGAAGGTAAAGGGGCCTGGGTGTCCTCATTCAGGATAGCCTGAAGGTAAAGGGGCCTGGGTGTCCTCATGCTGGATGGCCTGAAGGTAATGGGGCCTGGGTGTCCTCGTTCAGGATAGCCTGAAGGTAAAGGAGCCTGGGTGTCCTCGTTCAGGATAGCCAGAAGGTAAAAGGGTCTGGGTGTCCTCGTTCAGGATAGCCAGAAGTTAAAGGGGCCTGGGTGTCCTCATGCTGGACGGCCTGAAGGTAAAGGGGCCTGGGTGTCCTCATGCTGGATGGCCTGAAGGTAAAGGGGCCTGGGTGTCCTCATGCTGGACGGCCTGAAGGTAAAATGGGCCTGGGTGTCCAGGTTCAGGACAGCCTGAAGGTAAAGGGGCCTGGGTGTCCTCATTCAGGATAGCCTGAAGGTAAAGGGGCCTGGGTGTCCTCATGCTGGATGGCCTGAAGGTAAAGGGGCCTGGGTGTCCTCATTCAGGATAGCCTGAAGGTAAAGGGGCCTGGGTGTCCTCGTTCAGGATAGCCTGAAGGTAAAGGGGCCTGGGTGTCCTCATGCTGGATGGCCTGAAGGTAAAGGGGCCTGGGTGTCCTCGTTCAGGATAGCCAGAAGGTAAAGGGGCCTGGGTGTCCTCATGCTGGACGGCCTGAAGGTAAAAGGGGCCTGGGTGTCCCCGTTCAGGACAGCCTGAAGGTAAAGGGGCCTGGGTGTCCTCATTCAGGATAGCCTGAAGGTAAAGGGGCCTGGGTGTCCTCATGCTGGATGGCCTGAAGGTAAAGGGGCCTGGGTGTCCTCATTCAGGATAGCCTGAAGGTAAAGGGGCCTGGGTGTCCTCGTTCAGGATAGCCTGAAGGTAAAGGGGCCTGGGTCCTGGGTGTCCTCGTTCAGGATAGCCAGAAGGTAAATGGGCCTGGGTGTCCTCGTTCAGGATAGCCAGAAGTTAAAGGGGCCTGGGTGTCCTCATGCTGGATGGCCTGAAGGTAGAGGGGCCTAGGTGTCCTCATGCTGGACGGCCTGAAGGTAAAAGGGGCCTGGGTGTCCCCGTTCAGGACAGCCTGAAGGTAAAGGGGCCTGGGTGTCCTCATTCAGGATAGCCTGAAGGTAAAGGGGCCTGGGTGTCCTCATCCTGGATGGCCTGAAGGAAAAGGGGCCTGGGTGTCCTCATTCAGGATAGCCTGAAGGTAAAGGGGCCTGGGTGTCCTCGTTCAGGATAGCCTGAAGGTAAAGGGGCCTGGGTGTCCTCGTTCAGGATAGCCAGAAGGTAAAAGGGCCTGGGTGTCCTCGTTCAGGATAGCCAGAAGTTAAAGGGGCCTGGGTGTCCTCATGCTGGACGGCCTGAAGGTAAAGGGGCCTGGGTGTCCTCATGCTGGATGGCCTGAAGGTAAAGGGGCCTGGGTGTCCTCATGCTGGACGGCCTGAAGGTAAAAGGGGCCTGGGTGTCCCCGTTCAGGACAGCCTGAAGGTAAAGGGGCCTGGGTGTCCTCATTCAGGATAGCCTGAAGGTAAAGGGGCCTGGGTGTCCTCATGCTGGATGGCCTGAAGGTAAAGGGGCCTGGGTGTCCTCGTTCAGGATAGCCTGAAGGCAAAGGGGCCTGGGTGTCCTCATTCAGGATAGCCTGAAGGTAAAGGGGCCTGGGTGTCCTTGTGCTGGACGGCCTTAAAGTAAAGGGGCCTGGGTGTCCTCATTCAGGATAGCCTGAAGGTAAAGGGGCCTGGGTGTCCTCATGCTGGACGGTCTGAAAGTAAACTGGCAGATGGAGAGGGTGATGAAGAAGGCTAATGTGATGCTGTCCTTCATTTCAGGGGGAATAGAATATTAGAGCAGGGATGTGATGATCAGGCCCTGGTGAGACCTCGCGTGGAGGATTGTGAGCAGCTTTGGGCTCATTTAAGAAAGGATATGCTGTCGTTGGAGAGGGTTCAGAGAAGGTTCCCAAGGATGGGAATGAAAGGGTGGTTGTATTGAAACATCGAACATTACAGCACAGAAACAGGGCCCTTATTCTGCCCCGTCCCACTGACCTGTTGTCCTCCTTACCTCTCCTATCTATGTACCTGTCCAAATTCTTCTTAAATGTTAAAACTGAGCCCACATTCACCACTTCAACTGGCAGCTTATTCCACACTCCTACCACTTTGTGAAGAAGTTCCCCCTTTAACCCTTAACCCATGTTCTCTGGTTTGTATACCCTGATCAAATCTCCCCTCATTCTTCTACGCTCCCAATCTGTTTAACCGTTCCCTGTAACTCAGTTCCTAAAGTCCCAGCAACATTCCAGAAAATCTTCTCTGCAATCTTTCTATCTTACCAATATATGTACTGTAGTTAGGTAATTTATGAAGGCCAATATGCCAAAAGCTCTTTACAACCCTATCCACATGTGACGCCACTTTCAGGGAATTATGTACCTATATTTCCAGGTCACTTTGTTCCTCCACACTCCTCTGCCTGACTATTCACTCTGTATGTCCTACCTGGTTTGAGTTACGTGAGGAGCGTTTGACGGCTCTTGGCCTGGCTTTGTTGGAATTTAGGAGAATAAGTGGGGAATTTCATTGAAACATTTTGAACGTTGAAAGGCGTGGAGAGAGTATATGGTGGAAGATTGTTCCCCATGGTGGGGGAGTCCAGTTCAAGAGGGCACAACTTCAGGACTGAAGGGTGTCCGGTGAGAACGGAGATGCGGAGGAATTTCTTCAGCTGGAGGTTCGTGAATCTGTGAAGTTTGTTGTCACTGGCGGTTGTGGAGGCTGGGATGTTGGGTGTATTTAAGGCAGAGATTGATAGGTTCTTGATTAGCCAGGGCATCAAAGGTTATGGGGAAAAGCCTGGGTATTGGGACTGAGTGGGAAAATGGATCAGCTCATGGTTGGGCAGACTCGTTGGGCTGAATGACCTACTATTTATTGGCTGCTTGCAGAAGAACCCTGCTCGCTGTGCCTGATTCAATATTGTGTATTCCTCACCCCCTCCCCCACCCCCAAAAAAAAACCAGGCTGATCAGTGACAGGACGGTGGAGGAGAACATTCTGAAGAAGGCCAACCAGAAACGCATGCTGGGTGATCTGGCCATCGAAGGGGGCAACTTCACCACCGCTTTCTTCAAGGAGGTGAGGGCAGAAGGAGGGGGGCTGGTGGGGGTGGGGATGAGGGGCAGGCAGGCATGTGCCATCTCTCAGAAAGGATTGATCGCATCCATTGGTTGGCCAGCTCCCCCTACAACCCCTCCCTCCCTCCCTCGCCCACATTCCCCCTCTCCAAACATCCCTCTCTCCCAACCCCTTCTCTTCTGGTCCCTCTTTCCCATCCCCCCTCTTTTACCCCTCCTGTCCTCTCCCACCTCTCTCTTCCCCCCTCTCTCACCCCATTCTCTCCCTCACCCCCTGTTCTCTCTCTCACCCCCTGTTCTCTCTCTCACCCCGTTCTCTCTCACCCCCGTTCACTCTCTCACCCCCCGTTCACTCTCTCACCCCCTGTTCACTCTCTCACCCCCTGTTCTCTCTCTCACTCCCTGTTCACTCTCTCTCCCCGTTCTCTCTCTTACAATGTTCACTCTCTCTCACCCTGTTCACTCTCACCCCCGTTCACTCTCTCACCCCATTCTCTCTCTCTCACCCGTTCACTCTCTCACCCCCGTTCTCTCTCTCTCTCTCACCCCGTTTTCTCTATCTCGCCCACCTCGCTCTCCCACCCCGCTCTCTCTCTCTCGCCCAGCTTGTTCTCTCTCCATTTTCTCTCTCACTCGCCTCGCTCTCTCTTGTTTCTCTTTCTCTCTATGTCTGGGGGAGGTCGGGCAAGGGGGCACTGGAGGGCGGGGTCCGTGAATGGGTCGCAGTTGGTCCCAGGAAAAGTGGGTGAGGGTTTCTCGGGATGTAGGGGGTGAGAGATGAGGTACTGAGAGGTGTGGGTGATGGGGTCCTGGGAGGGAGGGATGGGTGATGGGGTCCTGGGAGGGAGGGGTGGCTGATGGGGCCCTGTGACGGGATGGATGATGAGATCTTGGGAGGGAGGGGTGGGTGATGGGGTTCTGGGAGGGAGGGGTGATGGGGTCCAGTGATGTGAGGGCTGATGTCCCCGGGTTCCTATCCTGACCTCTAACCTCTCTCCCACCAGCAAACAATCCGTGAGCTGTTCGACCTACCGACGGACACGCACAGGGAGACGCTCCCTACCTCCATCCCGCTGCCTACTGTCCCACCCCCACCGCGGCCCGAAGAGGAGGACTCCATGTCAGCCAAGCAGACCCAGATCCTGGAGCAGGTCAGTGGGGTGACGGGTGGCAGGGTGAGGGGTGTGTATTAGGGGACGGGGATTGGGACAGGGGAGGGAAAAGGCTGGCCAGTGGTCAATGGGGGCGGGCCAGGTGTTGGGTGAGGGGTTTACAGGGGTTGAAGGGGCGGGTCAAGGATCATGGTTGGGCAGGCCAGAGGTTGGGGTCCACAATCACCCCATGCCCTTCCTCCCATCCTCCCCCGCCCGTCCTCTCCCCCTGCCCGTTCTCTCCCCCCCTCGTCCTCTCCCACTGCTCATCCTCTCCCCCCCTTCTCTCTACAACCCCAACCAAATGTCCCCAGGCCCTGTGCAGTTAGGGAAGAGTCTGCCTGCACTTACACCCTAACCTCACCCCCCCCCCCCAGGCCCTGTGCAGAGCGGAGGATGAGGAGGACATTCGAGCGGCCTCGCTGGCCAAGGCGGAGCAGGTGGAGGAACTGGCCGAGTTTAACGAAAGCATCCCCCTGGAGGGGGAGGAGGGGGCATCCCGCGAGGAAGGGGCCGAGTTGTCCAAGGCCGAGCTGGAGATAGCTGCCTTGGTTGAGCAGGTGAGGGAATGGGAGTGCATGGGGAGGGGAATACGGAGTGGATGGAATGGGGATGGCAGAGCAGGCAATGTAGGGGTGGATTAAGGGATGGGAGGCATGTGGAGATGGTTGGATGTGGTGGAAGGTTGAAGAGGGGGAGATGGGTGGTGATAGGGAGGAGGAGGAGGGAGATGTCTGAGAGAGGGAATGGATTCAGGGCATAGGGATGATAAAGAAGAGGTGGGGAGCGAGAGATTGTGGAGATGGAAGTGAGAGTAGATAACATCAGGAACAGGAGTCAGCCATCTGGCCCATCGCGCCTGCACCCCATTCACTGAGATCGTGGCTGATCTGACCATTGGCTCATCGCATTCTCTCCGCCTTTTCCCTGTATCCCTTCATTCTCCAACTCTGTAAACATCCATCCAACCTCGCCTTAAATCTATTTACTGAGGTGGCCTCCACTGGGTCAATGGGCAGCATATATCCCCTCTGGGAAAAGCAGTTCCTCCTCATCTCCGACCTCTCCTGAACCTGTCCCCCCATTCTGGTCTCCCCACCAATGGGAACAACTTACTGACCTCTACCTTATCTAGGCCTTTCACAATTTCTATAAGATCCCCTCTCATTCTTCTCAATTCCACTGAGTACAGCCCCAGACGACTCAATCTCTCCTCATTGGCCAAACCTCTCATCCCTGGAATCGACCTGGTGAACCCCCTCTGCACCATCTCCAAACCCAGTACATCTCTCCCCAAGTGCGGAGCCTTGAACTGCCCACAGTTCCCCAGATGCGGCCTCACCGGGGCCTTGTACAGTTGCAGCAAAGCCTCCCAGCTCCTAAATCCCGTCCCTCCGGCAATGAGGGGCCAACATTGCATTTGCCTCCTTGACAGCCCAAGGCATCCGCAAACCAACCTTCTGCAATTCATGCACGAGCACTCCCGGGTCCTTCCGCCTAGCAGCATGCTGCAATCACTTTGTCTGTTTTCCCTTCCGAAGTGGATAACCTCACATTGACCAACATTGTACTCTACAGACCCTTGCCCGCTCACTTAACCTATCAATATCCCTCTGCAGACTCTCCGTCTCCTCTGCACGAAGTGCTTTTCCATTCAGTTCAGTGTCGTCAGCACTCTGTCCCCTCTTTCAGATGGTCTGTGAAAATCGTGAAGAGTTGCGGGCCCAGAACATCCCTGCGGCACCCCACTCACCATCAATTACCAACCAGTTAAACACCCCAACACTCTGCTGGTTACCCAGTCCACTATCCATGCCAATTATTTGCCCCTGACTCTATGCGGACATCTAGTGGGGGATGATTGGGGAGATGGAGGGTGGGGGAATTTGGGGAGATGGAGGAAGGGTGGCGATTTGGGAGATGGAGGGAGGGTAGAGATTAGGGAGATGGAGGGAATGGGGAGAGGGAAGGGGTTGGGATTGGGCTGGGAGAGATCAGGGTGACTGAGGAGGGAATGGCAATACCATCACTACCTTCTCACACATTCCCCTCTCTGCAGCTCACCCCCATTGAACGGTATGCCATGAACTACCTGGAAGCCTCTCTGGAGTCCATCAGCAAGGAGGAGCTGAAGCAGGCTGAGGTAGGGTCCGTTCCCCCAAACATTTCCCCCTGTCAGTCTGAGATAGGGTCCTTCCCAATTCCCTTCTTCCACAACCAGGCTGATGTTGGGTACATCCCAGCACCTCCACCCACCCACACAACGGTCTGGGGATAGGGACCATCCCCAAACCCATTCCAGCCAGGCTGAGGAAGGGTCCATCCCCCAAACCCTTTCCCCTCCCGTTTTGAGGTAGGGTCTGTCAAGCAAACATTTGCCTCTGACAGTCCAAGATAAGATCCATCCCCTAAATACTTATACAACAATCAAAGTTGGAGTCTGTCCCCCAACTGCTACCCTCCACCTGCTGAAGCGACCTGAGGTAGGGTCTATCCCCCCCACCCATTTTTCCGAGGAGAATCGAACAACCTCAGGGTCCGAGGGTCGGACACGGAACACGATGGGGAGGGTTGAGGGTGGGAGTGACACGGAGGGCTCCTGAAGCTGGGCGTGCTGGACTATAAAAGGAAATGGCTTTGGCCCAGCATCGGACACTGGGAGTTGGGATTGGAGTGGTGGGCTGCCACAGCCTCGATGGAGCAAAGGGCTTCCCTGTCAGAGGGTGTGAACTTCCCTTCCATTACTGACCCCTCCCTTCTCTCACCCCCTCCCTTCTCTCGCCTTCTCCCCCTCGCCCCCTCTCTTCTCCCTCGCCCCCTCCCTTCTCCCTCGCCCCCTCCCTTCTCTCGCCCCCTCCCTTCTCCCTCGCCCCTTTTTCTCACCCCCTCCCTTCTCTCGTCCTCCCTCACCCCCTCCCTTCTCTCGCCCTCTCCCTTCTCTTGCCCCCTCCCTTTCGTCCTCCTTCACCTCCTCGCCCCCCTCTCTTCTCTCTCTCTCGTCTTCCCCCTCGCCCCCTTCCCTTCTCTCTCTCTCCACTTCCCCCTTCCCCACCCACCCCCAGGAGCAGGTGGAGGCGGCCCGCAAGGACCTTCATCAGGCCCGGGACGAGTCGTGGCGCTGGGCCGAGCCGGAGGAGGATGCCGGGGAGGAGGTGTCCAGCAGGCGCCTGCGGAGGAGCCGCCTCACACCCCAGTCCCGCTCCGGGACCCGGCTGAGCCAGCGTCTGCGGGTTTCCCGTACTCCTGAGGGGATGGACGAGGGAGGGGGCTCCTTGCTCTCCTATCCAGCCCAGGCTCATGACCTGCAGATCCACATCTCCCCAGAGTTGCCAGAGCAGATCTTTGCTGAGGAGCCTGGGGTGTGTGGTGGGGAGTTCCCATCCCAGGGGTTGCCCATACCAGGGTCAGGGGGTCAAAAGGCAGAGGGCCTGGGGTCAGGGGGGCAAAGGGCAGATGGCCCAGGGGGTCAAAGGACAGAGGGACAGGTGTCAGGGGGTCACATGGCAGAGTGCCCAGATATGGGACCTGTTCTCTCCCTGGGGCCAGGGGGTCAAAGGGCAGAAGGCCCAGTATCAGGAGGTGCGAGTCCTTCCCTTGTCCTGGGGCCACAGGGTCAAAGGGCAGAGGGCCCATTATTAGTGTTTCCTGGTGCCATGGGCACTGAGGGCTTGGTTGAAGCAAACGCCATGAGTAACGGGGCCCTGGCGCTGGAGGTCACTACCGAAGGTCAGAGGTCAGAGGAGGTTCTCCACCAGATGCCAGTTGCCGTGGAAGGTCGGAGGTCAGGAGAGGTCATCCTGGAGATGCCAGTTACCATGGGCGTGGTGAGTCGGAGGTCAGTGGAGGTTGTTGCTGAGACACCGATTACTGTGGACGCCAGAGATGAGAGGTCATCAGAGCTCATCACTGAGACGACAGTTATGGATGCGGGAAGTCAAAGGTCAGCGGAGGTCATCACCAAGTCACCGGTTAACATGGATGCGGGAAGTCAAAGGTCGTCAGAGGTTGTCAACAAGGCGCCAGTTACTGTGAACGCAGGGAGTCAGAGGACAGCGGAGGTTGTGACCAAGACACAGGTTACTGTGGACATAGGTCAAAGGTCGGTGGAGGTTGTTGCCAAGACTCCATTTCCTAAGGACACAGGGAGTTGGAGGTCAGCGGAAGTTGTCGCCGAATCTCTGGTTACCATGGATGTGGGAGGTCAGAGGTCGGCGGAGGTCGTCGCTGAAACACCAGTTATCGTGGATGCAGGGAGTTGGAGGTCGGCAGAAGTCGTCGCCAAGGTGCCGGTTACCGTTGACGCAGGGAGTCGGGGGTCGGCAGAGTTTGTCGCCAAAACACTGGTTACCACAGATGCGGGGGCTCAGAAATCAGAAGAGGATATATCAAAGCCTTTGGTTACCACGGATGTGGGGAGTCAAGGGTCACGAGAGGGTACGTTGGAGACAGCGGATATTGTGAATCAAAAGTCAGAGATCGCCCTGAGGACTCTGGTTGCCACAGACACAGAGAGTCAAAGGTCGGGAGAGGGCAACCCACGGACATTGGTGGCCACGGACACAGGTCAGAGGTCAGGAGCAGGTGACTTGCAGACCTCAGTTATCACGGACATGGAGGTTCAGAGGTTGGGAGGGGAGGCGCCGGTCGCCGTGAGGACGGAGGGCCAGGCCGGGATGGGACGGGGCAAGCGGAGGAGGAGGACAGCGGACCGCTCCCTGCTCCCAGAGCAAGGCCAGGCCGAGGATGGGGCCCAGGTCTCTGGCACTGTACTCCGCAAGGTCCCGGGCCGGGTCAACGTGGTGGTTCAGCGCCGGGAGCCGTCCGCCAAGCGCCGCCGCCCTGGTGTGGGGAGGGGGGCAGTTTCCCTCCCCTCCTCCGATCCTGTCCCCTCCCCGCCCCTGGCCAAGAGGCCCCATCCTGAGGAGCAGGAGGAGGTCCCGGCTGAGCCCCCGACCCCCCGCTCAACCCGTCAGCGCCCAGGCAACCTCCTGCCCCCGCTGGAGCGCCGGCGCTACAAGCCCCGGGGCTGGTGCGTGGCCCCTAAGCCCCCCCCGCCTCCCCCTCACCCCAAGAAGAGGGGGCGCCCGCCCTCCTCCGCCTCGCCCCCGGGGCGCCCGCCCAAGATTAGGACAGTTACCGATCCCCCCATGACCCCCGCCCGCAGGGGACGACCCCCCAAGCACCCGCCAACAGACACTCCCCCTCGCAGGGGGAGACCCCCGGGGAAGGGACCCCATGGCAGGACCTTGCCTCCTCCCCCAAGACCCCGAGGGAGACCCCCATCAGTGGCTGCGAGGGGCAGGGGCGTGCGCCGGCCAAAGAGCTGACCTTCCCCGGGCCAAGGGAGGTGGCTCAAACACCCCGGTACCAAGGGAGGGGGCAGAGAATGACACCCTGGGACATCATCCCCCAACCCCAACGGAGGGGGGTCCTTAGAGGGAAAAGAGAGGGTCCCCAGCCTTTGAGGAAGGGAGGGATGAAAAAAGGGAGAGGGGGCTCGAGGGGGTGGGGGTGAGGGGCCTGTAGGGGAGAAAGGGTCCTGACGGGGTGAAGTAGAGTTGCCTGAGGGGGGGGTTCAAGAACGAGAGGGACCAGCAGGGGAAGAGAGTCCTGTTGAAGGTAAAGGTGAGAGGCCTGGAGGGATGGGAGGAAGGCAGGGAGAGGCCCAAGACTGGGGAGGTGAAGGGAAAGAGAAGGACTGGGATGGGTGGGATAAGGGGCTCCAAGTGGGGGAGAAGCCCCCCTGGTGTGTTTGGGGATGGAGGCCCAGTAGTTAGTTAATGAGAATGGGTGGTGCTGAGGAGTTGGAGGGGAGTGTGGGCGGGGTGATGGGGCTCCCTGAGCATCGACTGGTCCCACCACCCCGTGGATCATCCCCCAGCGGGACTGAGATACCCTGCCTCCACCACCGGCCCTTCTCCCTTCAGGCTGAGGGGGTTCCCCCCTCACAACCCCCCCCCCCCCCGCCCACTTGCTCCGCACATCTACCCCAGACCTCGGACCAAACAGTTGGGGCTTGAAGCAGGAACACACACACCTTGTCGGGTCGGTGTCAGGGACCTTGGGAGGCAATGCAGCCCTCAGCCCCTCTCCCTCCTTCCCTCTCTTTCCCTTCCTTCCTAGAATCTAGCTGTTCTAATTATGTGATATTAAAGAAGATTTTGGAGTAATGACTGTCCAGCCCCTATCCATGTGCAGCCCACTCGTCCTGGGATGGGTTCTGCAACCCTGTGTACAATACATGTATCTTTTGAATAAAATCTATGCAAAGAGTATTTTGTATGGACGGCTGTGAGTGTGCAGATTCGTCGAGAATAAATCGGGGGGAAAAACAACTTAACAGGACTACAAAATGTTTCTCAGCTTGAGAGGTGGGACAGAGCAAAGCCCACCCCACCCCCGTCCCATCCCGTTACACAACTTAAGAGGGAATAAATCGGGGAAAAACAACAACAGGACAACAAAATGTTTCTCAACTTAAGAGGTGGGACAGAGCGAAGCCCCCTCCCCCCACTACCGTCACACACTCCCGGGGTGGGACAGAGTGAAGCTCCGTCACACATTCCCGGGGTGGGACCCAGAGTGTAGCCCCCTTCCTTCACATATTCCTGGGATGGGACCCAGAGTGAAGTCCCCTTCCCCCCCCCATCTGTCACAGACTCCTGGGGTGGGATGGAGAGGATATGGAAGAGACCACAGGGAGAACCACTAGTGAGAGTGGAGGAGCGTTGAAGCTCTGGTGAGACATATGATCCAGATTGTGGTGAAGGATGGGGGCGGTGAGAAGATAATAGCAGGTGGCCATGTGGGCAGCTCCTGCAAGAATCTGTTCCCTTTTCTAGCTGCACCCCAAAGTTGGGCAATGATCGATGCAGAAACTCACAGTGGTCACATTTACACCGACTGTAGATTCCACTCTTGGTTCAGCTGGCTTGACTTGGGAAGAGGTTCCTACACCCCATCACGTGTGGAAAGCTGGAAGTTTCCTCATCCTTCCCACCCATACCTGACTTTCCCACTCCTTCCCCGTCACACGCAAACTGCTCCATGTTGGTCCCCGTACCCAGAGGTCTCTCTGTTCTACAACACTCCCCACCGTAACTGCTCCCTGTCGGTCCCCATACCCCGAGGTCTCTCTGTTCTACAACACTCCCCACTGTTCACTATGTCGATCCCTGTACCCCGAGTCCCTCTGTTCTCCAACACGCCCCACCATTCACCTTGTCAGTCCCTGTACCCCAAGGTCTCTGTTCTACAACACTCCTCACTATTCACCCTGTCAGACCACGTACCACAAGGAATCTGTTCTACAACTCTCCCCACCGTTAATTTTGTCAGTCCCCGTTGTGTCTCTGTTCCACAACACTCCCCATCATTCACCGTGTCGGTCCCTGCACCCCGAGGTCTCTCTGTTCTACAATACTCCCCACCATTCAGTGTCGGTCCTGTTACCTGATATCCCTCTGCTCTACAACACTCTTCACTGTGCATCGTGTCTGTCCCTGTACACCAAGGTCTCTGTTCTACGACACTCCCCACCGTTGACCATGTCAGTCCCTATACCCAGAGGTCTCTGTTCTATAACACATCCCACCATTTACCATGTCAGTCCCCGTACCACAAGGACTCTGTTCTACATCACTCCCCACTGTTCATTGTTAGTCACCATAGCCCATCGTCTCTGTTCTACAACACTCCCCACCATTCACTGTGTCAGTCTCTGTACTACAAGCACTCTGTTCTACGACACTCCCCACCGTTTACCGTGTCGGTCCCCGTACCCCGAGGTCTCTCAATCTACAACACTCCCAATCGTTCACAGTATTGGTCCCCGTACACCGAGGTCTCTGTTCTACAACACTCCCCACCATTCATTGAGTTGGTCCCCATACCACGATTTCTCTCTGTTCTACAACACTCCCCATCATTCCCGTGTCAGTCCTCGTTCCCCTAGATCTCTATGTTCTACAACACTCCCCACTGTTCACTGTGTCGGTTCCCGTACCCTGAGTCCCTCTGTTCTATAACACTTCCCACCATTCACTGTGTCATTTCCTGTACCACAAGGACTCTGTTTTATGACAGTCCCCACTGTTCTCCGTGTCAGTCCTGTACCCTAAGGTCTCTCTGTTCTACAACCATATAACAGTTTTTGGCATGGAAACAGCCATCTCGGCCCTTCAAGTCCATGCTGGTTCACTCAAATAACTCTGCTAGATCCCCTCCCGCCTATTTTCCACCCATAACCCTCCAATCCCCTCTTATCCATGTACATATCCAGCCTTCTCTTAAATGAAAGAATTGCCACTGCCTCAACTCTTTCCTCCAGAGGATTATTCCATTCAGCCACCACTCTGAGTGAAGAAGCATTCTCTAATGTTTCACCTAAAATTTTGCCCCCTTACCCTCAACTTGTGTCCTTTTGTTTTAACCTCTCCTGTTCTCAGGGGGAAGATTCTACTTGCATCTAGTCTATCTATTCCCTTCATAATTTTAAACACCTCTATCAAATCCCCTCTCAACCCTCTACGTTCCAATGAATAAAGTCCTAACTTCTTCAATCTTTCTCTGTATTCAAGGTATTTTAATCCAGGCAACATCCTCGTAAATTTTATCTGCACCCTCTCCACCTTATCTATATCTTTCCTATAATTTGGAGACCAGAAATGAATACAATACTCCAAACCTGGCCTCACCAATGCCTTAAACAGTCGCAGCATCACGTCCCAGCTCCTATACGCTATGCTATGATTTATGAAGGCTAACATACCAAATGCCTTCTTAACCACATGGTCAACATGGGGATCTACCTTCAAGGAATGTTGCACCATAACTCCAAGATCTCTTTGTTCTTGTGCATTCCCCAATGTCCTCCCCTTTACTAAATATGTCCTATTTTAATTATTTTTTCCAAAATGAAGCACCTCACACTTTTCTACATTAAATTCCATCTGCCATCTTTCAGCCCTATTTTCCAGACAAACCAAATCCCTCTGTAATCCCTGAAAACCTTCCTCGCTATCCACCACTCCCCCTATTTTTATATAATCTGCGTATTGACTTACCCAGTTAACCACCCCATAATTTATAATATAAATTATGAACAACAGGGGACCTAGCACCAATCCTTGAGGTACTCTGCTCATCACAGGCTTCCATCCTGACAGACAGTCGTCCTCCATGACCCTCTGCAGTCTCTCCTCCAGCCACCTCTGAACCTATCTTACTATTTCTCTATAAATTCCTAGTGACTGAACCTTACTAACTTTTCATGTGGAACCTTGTCAAAAGCTTTGTTAAAATCCAGATAGAGTACGACTACATTAATCGCCCTACTTCTTCGAAAAACCCATGCTGGGTGCTCCCGATCAATCCCTGCTTATCTAGATATTTATACACACCATCTCTAAGAATACCCTCCATAACTTTCCCTACCACCGAAGTCAAGCTTACAGGCCTATAATTACTTGGCCGACTCCTCGTGCCTTTTTTAAACAACGAAACTACATTAGCAACCCTCCAATTCCGCGGCACCACTCCCTCCTCCAGTGATCGTCGAAAAATCACTGACAGTGCCTCCGCTATTTGCTCCCTGACTTCCCTTAATATCCTGGGGAAAATCCCATCAGGACCAGGAGACATCCATTTTTACTGACCCGAGAAGCTCCAAAACCCTCTTTATTAATCCCTCTATTTTCCATAAGCCATTTGCCTCACTTATCTCACATAGTCCAATGTCCTTTTCCTTCGTGAACACAGATGAGAAAAAATTGTTTTAATATCTCTCCCGTCTGATACTGTTCCTCGTACAGTTCACTGCTCTCATTTTTCCAGCGGTCCTATTCTATCCTTCACCCTTTTACTATTCACATATCTGTAAAAACCCTAAGGATTTACTTTTACCTGATCAGCTACTGACACCTCTTACCTTTTTGCCTTTGTAATTTCTTTCTTCAGGTTTTTTCTGCAATCTATGTAATAATCGTACATCTTATCCATTTTTTGCTTCTTAAATTTAGTAAATGCCCCCCTCTTATCCTGAACCAGCTTCCTAACTTTTCCAGAAAACCACGGTTCCCTTGAACTTTTGGCCTTGCCTTTCGATCTGACTGGCACGTAAAGATCCTGTACTCTCAATATTTCTTCTTTAAATACCCTCCAAATCTCCTCTGGATCCTTTCCAGAAAAAAGATCAGCCCATACAATTTTCGACAAATCCCTTCTTATTTCTTCAAATCTGGTCTTTCCCCACTTGAATACCTTTAACCTCGGACCTGACCTATCCCTTTCCATATTTAAGTTGAAGCTAATGAACCCATGATGAGTGGATCCAAAGTTCTCACCAACGCACACTTCCCTCACCTGCCCTATTCCATTCCCTAACAATAGATCTAACACTGCCTCCCCTCTAGTAGGCACCTCAACATACTGCTGTAAAAAGCAATCCTGTACACATTGTACAAAGACTAAGCCACCCTGCCCTCTCACTGATTGAGTTTCCCAATCAATGTTAGGAAAATTGAAATCCCCAACTATCACAACCCTATTTCTACTACACATTTTAGCTATTTCCCTGAATATTTGCTCTTCCAGTTCCCTATCCTCTTTTGGTGGCCTATAATATACTATATTTGTAGCCTCACCTTTCTTATTTTTTAGTTCAACCCAAAGAGCCTCGCGTGATGAGTCCTCCAGTCTATCTTGCCTCAGAATTGCTGTAATATCTTCCCTGACAAGCAACGCCACACCTCCCCCCTCATACCCCGCCAGTTCTGTCACATCTAAAGCAGCAAAATCCTGGAATATTTAGCTGCCAGTCACAACCTTCCTTCAACCATGTCTCACAAATTGCTATCACATCACTCCACTCCGATCACCGTGTTGGTCCCCGTACCCCGAGGTCTCTCTGTTCTATAACACTCTCCACCGTTCATTGTGTCAGTCCCCGTACCTCGAGGTCTCTGTTCTACAACACTCCCCACACTGTTCACTATGACGGTCCCCGTACCCCGAATCCCTCTGTTCTAAAACACTCCCCACCATTCACCTTGTCAGTTCCTGTACCCCAAGGTCTCTCTGATCTACAACACTCCCCACCATTCCCTGTCAGTCCCTGTACCCCGAGGTGTGTCTGTTCTATAACACTCCTCACCGTTCACCGTGTCAGTCCCCGTACCACAAGGAATCTGTTCTATAACACTCCACACCATTCATTGTGTCAGTCCCCATACCCTGTCATCTGTTCTACAACACTCCCCACCATGTCGGTCCCTGTACCTCGAGGTCTCTGTTCTACAACACTCCAAACTGATCACCGTGCTTTTTACCATACCGCGACAAATCTCTGTTCTACAACACTCCCCACCATTCACCGTGTCAGTCCCCGTACCCCAAGGTTTCTGTTCTACAACATTCCCCACCATTCACTGTGTCGGTCCGTATACCCCAAAGTCTCTCTGTTATACAACACTCCCCACCGTTCACCGTGTCAGTCCCTGTACCCTGAGTTTCTCTGTTCCACAACACTCCCCTCTGTTCATTCACTGTGTCGGCCCCCGTACCCCGAGGTCTTTCTGTTCTACTACACTCCCCACCATTCCCCGTGTCAGTCCCGTATCCCGAGTCTCTCTGTTCTACAACACTCCCCACTGTTCACCATGTCGGTCCCCGTACCCGGAGGTCTCTCTGTTCTATAACATTCCCCACCGTTCACCTTTTCGGTCCCTGTACCCTGAGGTTTCTCTGTTCGACAACATTCCCCAACATTCACTGTGTCTGTCCCTGTATCCCAAGGTCTCTGTTCTATAACACTCCCCACTGTTCACAGTGTCAGTCCCATTACCCTGAGGTCTCTCTGTTCGACAACACTCCGCACTGTTCACCGTGTCAGTCCCTGTACCCAGAGTCTCTCTGTTCCACAACACTCCCCTCTGTTCACTGTGTCGGCCCCCGTACCCCGAGGTCTTTCTGTTCTACAACACTCCTCATCATGCACTGTGTCAGTCCCCGTACCCGGAGGTCTCTCTGTTCTACAACACTCCCCACTGTTCACCATGTTGGTCCCTGTACCCGGAGGTCTCTCTGTTCTACAACACTCCCCACTGTTCACCATGTCGGTCCCCGTACCCGGAGGTCTCTCTGTTCTATAACACTCCCCACCATTCCCTGTGTCAGTCCGGTATCCCGAGTCTCTCTGTTCTACAACACTCCCCATCATGCACCGTGTCGGTACCCATACCCGGAGGTCTCTCTGTTCTATAATACTCCTGACTGTTCATCATGTTGGTCCCTGTACCCGTTGGTCTCTCTATTCTACAACACTCCCCACCGTTCACTGTGTCGGTCCCCGACCCCTGAGGCCTCTGTCGCACAACTCACTACAAAAGGTCTCGATCCTATTGGAAACTGTGATCACAATCGCTACACAATGTGTACACCACACAGATTTTCTTGTCATCTGGAAGTTTACTGATCACCTTCACTCAAAGATTGGACACCCCCGAACTAACCATCGTATTGCAACAGCCTTGAGGTGCTCGTCATCTTCAGCAGGACCTCCTGGTGAGACCTCTCTTCCTTCCGCACCCTGGTCACTCCTCATTGTTTGACCTGTGCCCTTAGTCCAGGATTCGGTATCCAGTCCCCCTCCCTCAGCAGGGCTCAAGGTCTGGCACGTCTGACAGAATCATGGGTGACCCCAACTGCAGTTCCTGTTGCAATGACTCAAGGTCAGCCGGCTGCATGCGGTGCACTTCCAGCCAGTCAGCGAGCAGTGAGGCGGAGAGTGGGGTCGAGTCAGACTGACTGCAGAGTGGGAGAGGGGTGAAGAGGGCACAGTCAGGCCAAGAGCGATGCTCCCCACCCCCCCCCCCCCACCACACCATCACGTCACACACTCCCGGGGTGGGACACAGAGTGAAGCCTCCTCTCTCCCCTGTCCCGCACACTCCCGGGGTGGGACACAGAGTGAAGCTCCCTCTCCCCCCCACCCTGTCAAACACTCCCGGGGTGGGACACAAAGTGAAACTCCCTCTCCCCCCACCCAGTCACACACTCCCGGGGTAGGACACAAAGTGAAGACCCCTCTCCCCCGTCACGTCACACACTCACGAGGTGGGACACAGAGTAAAGCCCCCTTCCCGTCACACACTCCCGGGGTGGGACACAGAGGGAAGCTCCCTCTCCCCCCGTACCATCGGACATTTTTGGGATAGGACACAGAGTGAAGCTCCCTCTCCTCTTGTCCTGTCACGCACTCCTGGGGTGGGACACAAAGTGAAGCCCCCCTCTGTCCCGTCACACCCTCCCGGGGTGGGACACAGACTGAAGCTCCTTCTCCACCCCCGTCCCATCACATACTCTCAGGGTGGGACACAGAATGAAGCTCCCTCTCCCCGTCCCGTTACACATTCATGTGGTGGGATACAGAGTTAAGATCTGCCTCCCACGTCCCATTACACACTCCTGTGTTATCTCTCACCTGTCCTGTGGTTCCCCGACCATCTCAAAGGACTGATTGAGGAACTCCTCCAGATCGAAGCCCACCCCGTAGCCTGCTCCACTGCCCTTAGGTGTGTCTGAGAAAACTGGCGGGAGTATATCCTTCACCTGGCATGAAGAGAGGGAGGGGAGGGTCAGTGAGATAACCCCAACCCTCCTCCGTCTCTGTAGCCCCCTCCGGGCCCCAATACCACCCCCTGCCTCTGTAAACCCCACCGGTCCCCTACACTCCTCCGTCAGTGTAACCCCCTCCAGTACCCTCACCTCTCCCTGTCTCTGTAACCCCCTCCAGTCCCCCACACCCATCACTATCTCTGTAACCCCCTCCAGTCCCCCACACCCCTCCCTGTCTCTATAACCCCCTCTGGTCCCCCACACCCCTCCGTCTTTAACCCCCTCCGGTCCCCAACACCCCTCCCTGTCTCTGTAACCCCCTCCTGTCCCCACACTCCTCCCTGTCTCTGTAACCCCTTCTGGTCCCCTCCACCCCTCCCCGTCTCTGTAACTCCCCCCCCCCCCCACCCACCCACCCAGGTCTCCTACACCCCCTCCAGGTGAAGGGGAGAACAGACTTTTACCTGGGACTTTGATAGCTGAAGTGTCACCATGGTCACATCTTGTTCATTCCTCATTGGGTCCAACTCTGGGTCTTGGTGGGTCTGTGGCCTGTTGGTCTCCAGGCCTCCGTCTCTAGGCCCCAGGGGCTGGAACTGGGGCCCATCTCCTGCTGGATGCTGGTGCCCATTTTCAGCCCAGTCCTGGGAAGTCAGCCAAAGGTGGCCCACTCCCACACCAGGGTTGCCTATAGCTACGTGTCCAGGCCCAGTGGCAGGAAAGGGATTGCTGGGAAAGCCAGTCTGGGTCGGTCCAAAACCAGGCCCGAATCCTGCCCCAGGCGTCAGGCCAGTGAGGCCTACGTCAGGTGTCAGGCATGGAGTGGTTCCTGAATTCAAGGTGGGCGCCAGCCCTGATCTCAACCCCATGTTTGTGCAAGGCCCCAAGCCTGAACTCGGGTCACCACTGCTGCAAATGCCCATCCCTACACTGGACCCAAGGCCTGAACCTGGTCCAACATTCGTGCTAGGTCCCAAACCTGAATTAGGTCTGAAGCCTGACCTTCGACCAGCATTTGTGCTATTTCCAAGTCCTGAAATAGGCCCCACGACTGAAGAAGGCCCCAAGCCTGAACTTGGTCCATCCTTTCTTGTTGTTCCTACTACTGAACTAGGCCCCAGCCCTGAAGTAGGACCTATGGTGGTGTAGGGCCCCAGTCCTGAATCAGACCCAACTGTGGTAGAGGGCCCTAGCCCTGAATCAGCCCCAATAGTGTGGGAGGGCTTCTGCTCTGAACCAGGACCAATGTTGGTGGATGGCCCCAACCGTGAAGTCGGCCCAACTTTGGTGGAGGGCACCAGTCCTGAAATAGACCCGATGGTGGTGGAGGGCCTCATCCCTGAAGTAGGCCCGACGTTGGTGGAGGGCCCGATCACTGAAGTAGGCTCAACAGTAATGGAAGGACCCATCCCTGTAGTAGTTCCGATGTTGGTGGAAGGCCCTGGCCCTGAAGTAGGCCCAATAGTAGTGGAAGGATCCTGCCCTGAAGTAGGCCCAACATTGTTAGAGGGCCCCGGCCCTGAGGCAGGCCCCGGCCTCAGTGTGGGTCCGAAGGCAGCAGGGGCCACTCCATTGAGGGGCGGCCCAACTCCCTCGCAGGCCTCAGGCCTGCCCCGGCCCACCGTCATCTGCATCCAGCGCTGCAGCAGGCTCTTGTCTCCTTGGCTGAGGACCACACCAGCCAGGACATCGCCCTCCTTGAGCTGCCGGCGTTCCCGTTCTCGCTGCCGCCTCTCCCGCTCCTTGGCTCTCTCCTGCCTCCGCCGCCGCTTCTCCTCACGCTCTCGTTGCCGTTCCTGTGCCGTGACTGGGCGCCGGGGCTCAGAGCTCTCTGCACTGCAGCTCACCGTGTCTGCTGGGACAGAGCAAGCCTGTTTGTGGTGTGCCAGCAACCTCCCCATTCCTCTCTACACTACCTCCCTCCCCACTATGTCCCTCACACCCCTTCCCTCCCTCCCCACCTCTCGACTGGTATATCCCATCAGGCAGAACCCCTCCCATCGGGGATATCACCCCCCTCCCATGCCCAGGCCGAGGGTATCCCATTGGGGAGAACCCCCTTCTCCCAGGCCGGGTATTTCCCGTTGGGAAGACCCCCTTCTCCCAGGCTGGGTATTTCCAACTGGGGAGATGCCCTCCTCCCAGCCGGGTGTATCCCATCGGGGTGGCCCCCTTCTCCCAAGCTGGGTATTTCCCATTGGGGAGGCCCCCCCTTCTCTCAGGCTGGGTATTTCCCATCGGGGAGATGCCCTCCTCCTAGGCTGGGTATATCCCACCAGGACTGGAAGCCCACCCCACCACACTCACCTTTTCCCCTCTGCCTCTGTGCTGCCTTGACCAGCGCGGCCTTCAGCGCCGCCTTGGTGTCATCCGAGATGGCGCCTTCCTTCTTATGATCCAGCCTGGCTCCGGTCGGCTCACCCGCCGTCATCTCCACATCCCGGGCAGTGGGGGGAGGGGGCGGAGGTGGAGGGGGAGCAGGGGTGAGCCGGGCCTCCCGCAAGCCCTTTCGCCGGCGGAACTCCTCGATCTCCCGGCTGATGGCCTCCCTCAGCTGCCGGCGGCCGGGGGCAGATGGCCACTCGGCGAATTGGAAGGGCGGCAGGCAGTCGGGCTCGTCGCCAGCATCGTGGTACTTAGCCAAGAAGGGGTGGCGCAGGGCCTGGGGGGCAGAGGGGCGCTCCCGGGGGTCCAGACGCAGCAGACGCCCAAGCAGATCCAGGGCCTGGGGCCCAGCGGATGGGTAGAGGTCAGCCAGGGGCACAGGCTGGCGCCGGGGCAGGCCCCGCAGGTAGGAGCGCACCCTCTCGGCTCCCACCGAGGCCACGAGCCCCTCAGGTGGTGTGCCCAGGACCGCCAGCATCAGCTGCAGTTGGTGTAGGTAATTCTTGCCGGGGAAGAGCTGCTGCCGGCCCAACATCTCGGCGAAGATGCAGCCGGCTGACCAGATGTCAATAGCTGGCCCGTAGCCAGGCAGCGAGAGCATCAGCTCCGGCGCCCGGTACCAGCGTGTAGCCACGTACTCCGTCAGGAAGGGCTCGGGGGCGCCAGGTGGCGAGCGCAAGCCGCGAGCCATGCCGAAATCGCCAATCTTCAGCGCACAGTCGCCATTCACCAGCAGGTTGCTGGGCTTCAGGTCCCGGTGCACGACCCGGGCTGAATGCACGTACTTCAGGCCCCGCAGCAGCTGGTAGAGGAAGTAGCGGGAGTGCTCCAGGCTCAGGGGCTGTGGCGAGTGGATGATCTGGTGTAGGTCGCTCTCCATCAGGTCCAGCACCACGTAGCTGGGACAGGGAGGGGAGTGGGGGGGAGTGGAGAAGAGACGAAACATGATAAGGCTCCAATACAGCCCTTCATTTCCCCCACCTCTCTCCCTCTAACACCCTCTTCTTCCCCTCTATTCCCTCCATCCCTCCCTCTATACTCCTCTCCATTGCCTCCCTTTCCCTCTATCCCCTCCATCCCTCTCTCTCTTCCCCCTCTCCAGCCCTATTCCTTCCCCTCTTCCTCAACTTCCCCATCTGCTTTCCCCTCTCCCTCCTCTCCATCCCTCCCTCTCCCCCTCTCCATCCCTCCTCTCCCCCCCAAGCCCCTCCCTTACCCCACCTACACAGAAGTGAAGTTACTGGGGTCCCCAGGTGGCTGCAGGATGTCACGGATGGCGATGATGTTGTCGTGTTTGAAGTGTTTGAGGACCTGTAGCTCCCGGAGGGTTCGCTTGGCGTTTGTCACCACATCGAACGCGTTCGGTATCTTCTTGATGGCCACCAGTTGACCTGCAAGGGCGGGGTGAAAGGTCAGCTCGCAGGGGTGAAAGGTGGGATCAGGGAGGGGGTGGCATGCAGGGGTGAAAGGTCGGATTGGGGAGGGGTAGCTCGCAGGGGTGGGTGCAAGATCAAATCGGGGAGGGGGAGAAGGGAGGGTGACGAGGCAGGTGGAGAGGGGGTGTACAGAGGGAGGAGGTGATGGGGAGGAGTTTTCGGAAAGGAGGGAGGGGTATACGGAGGGGGGTGGAGGGAAGGGTGTACGGGAGGGATGGAATGGGGTGTGTACAGGGGGGGTGGAGGGAGGAGTGTATGGAGGGGTGGAAGGAGGAGTGAACAGAGGAGGGGTGTACGGAGGGGGCAACGAGGAGGGGTGTATGCAAGGGGAGGGGAATGAAGAGGAGGGAGATGGGAGGGGGACAGGGGGACGAGACCCCCACCTGTCCTCCGCTGACGGGCTGAGGTGACCACTCCATAGGCCCCTGTGCCAATGGTCTCCAGCACCTGGTAATCGTCGCCCACCTCGAAGGTGACATCCAGTGAGCGGGCCTTCAGGAAGGCCAGGTTCCTTGCCGCTGTGGCCCTGCCCCGGTCTTCCTCCGTCTGGGCCCGCTCCTCCGTCCTCGCCTCATCCTCTTCCTCTGCCACCTTCTCGCACCTCCTCTCCACTGCCTCAGATACTGGGGGGGAGGGGGGGGGAAGGAGGAAGAGAGAGGGGTGAGAAAAAGGAATGGGGTAGATCGGTTGAGTGGCTTCCCAGGTGGGACAAATCAGACAGGCCAAGCAGCACCCCCCCACCCTGAAGGGAGATCCCTTGCCACATGGAACATTACTGCAAAGAAACAGACATTTCAGCTCGAGTCTGTACCGAACCATTTTTTTGCCTTGTCCCACTGACTTTCACCCAGTCCATACCCCTCCCATCCATGTACACGTCCAAGTTCCTCTTCAATGTTAAAATGAAGCCCGCATTCATCCCTTTAGCTTGTTCCACACTCCCACCCCTCTATGTGAAGAAGTTCTCCCTAAACTTTTCCCCTTTCACCCTTAACTCGTGTTCTCTGGTTTGGATCTCACCCACCCTCAGTGGGAAAAGCCAACCTATTTACTCTGTCTGTCCCCCATCTCAATCAAATGTCCCCTCATTCTTTTATGCTCCAAGGAATAAAGTCCTAACCAGTTTCAGTCAATATGTGGAAAGTTAAAATCCCCTACTCACACAACGTGATGTTTCCTGCGGCTCTCTGCTGTCTCGACAGATTTGCTCCTCCAATTCTCCCTGACTATTGGGTGATCTCCAATACAACCCCATGAATGTGATTATACCTTCCTTGTTCCTCAGCCTCACCCATACAACCTCAGTAGACAAGCCCTCTGGTCTGTCCTGCCTGAGCACAGCTGTGATATTTTCCCTGACAAACAATGCAATTACTCCCCCTTTCATCCTTCCCGTTCTTAACGGTAGCCAAGAACATTGAGCTGCCAGTCCTGCCCCTCCTGAAACCAAGTTTCATGACTGGCCACAATGTCAGAATTCTACAGGCCAATCCATGCTCTTAGATTGTCTGCCTTTCCTACAACTTGCATTGAAATAGATTCACTTTAGAACATTTTCACCACATACACCCAGTGACTTTTAACACAACATGCAATTTTCACATCATCTTTTCCCTCCTCCACTCTATCTGCTCTTTCTCACAGCTTGCCCCCCCCCCCCCAAGGGGAGATTCCTCCCTGCCCAGCCCCCCGAAGGAAGATCCCTTGCCGACCGCCTCCCCCCCCTCCTGAGAGGAGATCTCTCCACCCCACCCACTGACCTTCACCACCTGAGTTCCCCCAAGGGGAAGCATTCACTGATTGGCCAATCACCTCCACCAGAATCTCAATGATAGGCTGACGACCTCCAACAGAACCCCAGGGATTGGCCAACGCTCTTCACGGGAACCCTGTGATTGGCTGAATACCACAGGAACCCCCATGACTTGCACTGTCTGCTCTTTGATTGGCCAATGACTTGTGTTGACTGCCCTTTGATTGGCTAGTAACTTTCCCTGTCCACCCAGTGATTGGCCAGTAACTTCTGCTGTCCACCTGTGATTGTCTGGTGACTTTCGCTGTTTGTCCAGCGATTGACCGGTGACTTTCCGTCTGCCCAGCAAATGGCCGGTGACTTTTGCTGTCCACCCTATGATTGGTCGGCGACTTTTGCTGTCCGCTCAATGATTGGCCAGTGACTTTCCCTGTCTGCCCAGTGAATGGCCAATAATGTGTTGACCGCCCTTTGGTTAGATTGGCCTGTGACTTTCACTGTCTGCCCTGTGATTGGCCAGTGGCTTCTATTGTCTGCCCTATGATTGGCTGGTGACTTCCGCTGTCCGCCCTGTGATTAGCCGGTCCACCATGCAATTGGCTGGTGGTTTCTGCTGTCAAGCCAGCTATTGCCTGGTGAATTCCTCTTTCCGAGATTGGCCAGCGATATCTGCTGTCTGCTCAGAGATTGGCCAGTGACTTCCTCTTTCTGTTCAACGATTGGCCGGTGGCTTCTGCTGTCCACCCAGATTGGCCGGTGACATTCCCTGTCGGCCCAGAGATTGGCCAGTAAAATGTGATGTCTGTGATTGGACGGTGGCTTCTGCTGTGTGGCCAGCGATTGGCCGATGACATCCGCCGTCCACCCAGCAATTGGCCGGTGGCTTCTGCAGTCTAGCCAACGATTGGTAGGTGATGTCAACTGGCCTCCCAGCGATTGGCTGATGGAGTGGGAGGCTCGTGACCCCCCCCCCCTCGGTGGGAGACGTGACCCCCACCCCCACGTGACTTGAGACAGGCTAAGACACCTCCCGAAGATTGGATGGCCGCCCCAACGCCCGGGGTGTCAGGTGACGTCCCTACCGTTCCCCTCCTTCCACCACCCCTCACCCTTTCCGAGGCCTCACCGTCCGCCGCCGCCATGGCGACTTCCATCACAGCCGCTGGTGCCCGCCCGGCCTGCGCTCCACGTGGCTCCGCCTCCCACAGCCAATCGAGCGGCGGCGGCCCCGGCCAATCGGACGGACGCCCCAACGTTGTATGGCGATTTGCATGAAACGTCACTGGACGAAACAGTCGGCGATCGCGTCCTCTCCCCCCCCACTGCGCACGCGCTCGCTGCCAGGCGCTGAAGATTGCCGGCGCAGCAGATGGCCGGCGGATTGGGCTTCCGCGCGGGGTCGGGTCCCATGACGCACCCAATGGAGTCCAGTCACTTGGCAGCCCTGGCCAATGAAAAATAGATAGGGCGTGAGCGAGGTTACAAATGATTGACGGCTAGATTATCCAATTGTTCGCAGGATGGCTGACAGATTGATGATGTCACTACGTTGAGTTCGAGGGTGGGGAGGTGATTAGCAGTCCATGCAACCAATCGCCGGGGCGGAGTAGGAGGAAGCGAAAACCCGCCAGAGGGCGGGATGGGGGTGGGGAAAATAAGAGAGCGCGCGCACGCGATCGCAGTCACGTGACCTTCCATGACCAAATCGTCAATATTTGGAATTAAAAAGATATATTGACCACATACGAGACTTTCAGTGCAATTTCAGCACAGAAAAGTTTAAAATGAGAGTGATCCTGCGTTTCGGTATTGTGGGTGTTGTCCTGGAAAGCAACTGCAAAACAACTCCCAGAATGCTTTACTGTTCGGGTACGCGGGGCATTTTGGGTACTGTAGTTAGATTTGCTTCTCCCAAAGCCAGAGGCTGTGGTAGATTACAATTCCTAGAATGCTTGTGCCTGCGCACATAGAGCATCAAGGAGTCGTAGTTCATAACACATTTCCTCATTGTCAGGGACAGCATGGTGCCACTCCAATGCAGGATAGAAAAAGATAAATTATGAATGGAAAAAATTAGCGCAAATGTGACTATATAACCCAAATGTGGCTAACAAGGGAAGTTCAGGCTAAAATTAGTGGAATAACCGAGGACTGGGAAACTTTTAAAAACTTACAGAACTGTGAGAAACAGAAGTACCTTCACAGATTTCGCTCGAGACAAAAATTGAGAACAAAGAACATTTATTGTGCAAAGTTGGGTGCTTCCCCTTACCATGGGAATACACACACATACTGGGGCTCACCCAACTTTTATACAGTTCATTTCAGTGTAGAGATATCCCCCCTTAACATTCTTCTGCCTCCTGGATTGGTTTGGCATTTGGTAATTCTGTCTACCGTGCAGATTCTGTAAACTTGGAAGACCATGGGGTATCCTGCCTGGGTCCCATCATGTCATTGTCCTTATTCATGAATCTGCCTTTGTCCTTATTCACACCTCTCAACACCCATATTATATGCAGAACCTGCTAATTCTTTCTATCACTGTAAGACCTTTCTTCTATTGTACTTGCGTAACCCTTCCTCACACTCTTATCGGACTTCATCCCTATTCAGCACTTACATAACTTCCTCTAGTCTAGTCTATTATTCTTCATTTTATTCATACTAACTTTACTTCCTATAATCCATTATCTCTCACAATCCCCACTTTTTCTTTAGCGACGCTAAGTAAATTCTCAACTGGAAACTTGGTCTTTTTCCCAGCGAGTCAGGAAACGAACTGAAATCTCAGCATCATCAGACGGAGTTCGAGAAACATACATCCTTTGGGTTGTAGGGATCTGACGAAGGGTCCGTTGAATTAAACACTGCACACAAGTCATTAGGCAGGGAAGTATCATGATGACTAAAGTAACGAGTCCAACTGCTATAAGGGCTGTGTGTATTGTTGGAATCTAGGGGTTAAAACAGTATGAAATAAATGATTAATCAATAAGTTTATTTGTACTGCATGAGTCAGGGAAAGAGGAATGTGGCTAAGTGGCTGTCACAGCATGGAGCAAAGTTGGCTGAACAAAATTGGCTGCTCCCAAGATACAGGGAGAGGATATGCATAAAACGATTTAGGAGGAATGCTCAACTGAAGGAGGTGGGAAGTAGCACAGGAGACACAGGCCAGATCAGAACAAAGAATGGCCCGCAAGAATCAAAGGGAATGGAAAACCAGTCTAGGAGGAAGATTAAGGCACGAGGAGCAGAAATTGGCCAGACAGGGACCGAATGGTGATTAGAAATATCTGGGGATGAATTAATTTCAGATCTAAACAACAGGATAGTCTGGCCTGGAGGATTAACATGGGAATGCTACACCCCAGAAATCTGCAAAACAGGAGATGACTTGTGATAACCCTTATGCAAAAAGATCTAGCAGAGAAAACAACTTTTGTTCTGTGTGATAAGATTGACCTATATAAACTGTGCCAACTGGACAATAGGGGTCAGTCTCGGGGAGTAGCTCACTGGCAGGTGACCTATGAACTAACAGACTGACCCAGAGCTCTGTTAAGTTTTATTCTTGTGCTGTGTAATAAATTGACTGTTGAACCGAATACCTTCTCCTATCACTTCATTCAAAGAACGCGCTGGACTCAGACTACACATAGACTAAATTAAGAGTAAGTTAAAGCCAGAGTCCAACAATTTGGTGACCCCGACGTGATGAAGATGGAGAAGTGACGGAAGAAAAGATACGAAACACCGGTCGATTGTGGTGTGATGATAACAACAAGTGACCATTCAACAGAGTGAGGTAAGCAGACGCCTGTTCAAACGAAGTTCTGCTATTGGCAAAGATAAAATTGTGTGTTGTCACTACTCTGCAAAAGACCTAGTTAAAGACAAGAATAAAACAAAAGGAGGTTGGAATCCCTCTACGGAGGTTGAGGTCCCTCTAGGAAAATGAGGTTGGAATCCCTCTACGGAGGTTGAGGTCCCTCTAGGAAAAGAAGGTTGGAATCCCTCTACGGAGGTCCCTCTAGGAAAAGGAGGTTGGAATCCCTCTACGGAGGTTGAGGTCCCTCTAGGAAAAGGAGGTTGGAATCCCTCTACGGAGGTTGAGGTCCCTCTAGGAAAAGGAGGTTGGAATCCCTCTACGGAGGTTGAGGTCCCTCTAGGAAAAGAAGGTTGGAATCCCTCTAAGGAGGTTGAGGTCCGGTTGGAATCCCTCTAAGGAGGTTGAGGTCCCTCTAGGAAAAGGAGGTTGGAATCCCTCTACGGAGGTTGAGGTCCCTCTAGGAAAAGGAGGTTGGAATCCCTCTACGGAGGTTGAGGTCCCTCTAGGAAAAGAAGGTTGGAATCCCTCTAAGGAGGTTGAGGTCCGGTTGGAATCCCTCTAAGGAGGTTGAGGTCCCTCTAGTAGAACGGGGTTGGAGCCCCTTGTAGCAATCTCGAGAGGTAGATTCAGACACTTGGCCAAGTCGTATAAGGTGTATGGGGTGATAGTTATTTGTTTCTATAGTGTGTAATAAGTATTTGTTTAAGAATCGTGTACCATAGTAGTGTATAATAAGTATCCGTATAAGGTGTATTGTGTTATAGTTATTTGTTTCTATAGTGTGTAATAAGTATTTGTTTAAGAATCGTGTACCATAGTAGTGTATAATAAGTATCCGTATAAGGTGTATTGTGTTATAGTTATTTGTTTCTATAGTGTGTAATAAGTATTTGTTTAAGAATCGTGTACCATAATAGTAATAAGTATCTGTATAAGGTGTTCGGCATTTAACTGTTTTTTCATGCACGCTGGTATTGTTGCTGTGTATATCACTGTATTACTCTCGATGTTTTAAGTACTTCTGAAAAAGGGGCAGCAGAGGTTACAGATTGTACTGTTTTACAGGGTAGAGAGGGCATAGAGGCAAGGTATTTAGAATACGGATCAGGGAAACACAGTGGGGATAGGCAGTCACACAGTGAGGCATCAGTGTACACAGACTAACCGCAAAACAAACAATGTACATTTCACACAAAGGGGGAAACTAACAAGCTAACCGCAAAACAAACAATAGACACTTCACACAACCACGAGACACATAATCCCCCACCTGGCTCTCTCTCTGATCATCCCTGAAGGGGAACACCTGTTTTCAGGGAGCTGCTGGTCATCTGGTGGTTATAATAACGTGGAAAGGGTCGAAGTAGAGTGCAGGGTGTCAAAATCCTACCAGGAGAGAGAGCGCCAGGGAGTACGAGGTCTAAAGGGATAAAAATCGGAACAGAGATGGAAGGAGTAATAAGGGATGTAGGGCAAGAGTTCGGGGAAGACAGAGGAGTTCCCCCATCTGTAGACAGACAGTGGGAAAATACAAGGAATCAATTACTGGGAGGATGACCGAAGGGAGAGGAAGGACAGGCTAGGGAACGGTACGAACAGATTTGGAAAGAGCTGCAGAGTCAGGGGAAGGTACCACGAGGGTTTGAAAAAATCCGGCTGTTACTGTACTTAGGAGAAGCAGAGAGGGAAGCATGATCACACACAGAAGACAGGGTCAGGAGAACCCTCGCTTCCCTTTGGGATATGCGTTGCAGGAAAGGGGGGAAGTACGGCTTCCAGAAAGATATAGACAGATGCCGCTAATTTATGAGGGTCCGCAAATTGGGGAAAGGTATCAACCCTTCTCATTCACTGACATGAATTGTATTTTGGACAAAATGCCACCTCCGACTGAGGGAGGTGGAGCGTGGATGGGAAAGTTCTGCCAATTTACGATGGGACATAAGATAGCCATAGGGGATTGCAGACAGGTGGTCACTTTTTTAGGCAGAATGGTCTCAGCGAAAGGCACAGGGATTTCCCCGGCACATCAAACACTAATACTACATCATCCACGACCAAAGACAGTTAAGGAAATGCTTTCCTTTTTGGGTTTGTCAGGGTATAGTAGGCAGTTTATCCCATCGTATGGTGAGTTAACACATCCACTGCGAACCTTGGTGAATGAGCAGGGGATGAGAAATCTGGGAGCTACTCTTGAGTGGACTGCACAGGCTGAGAGGAATTTTATTCTATTAAAGCAAGCTCTTACAACAGCTATAGATTTGACTATTCCAAATTATAAACTACCTTTCTTTTTGGATGTTTCTGAAAAAGCACACACAATTGATGGTGTTCTTTTTCAGAAAAAAGGGGGTGGAAGATGTGTGCTCATGTATGGGAGTATCACACTAGACCCAACGGAAGACAGACACCCACCATGTACAAGACATGCAGCAGAAGTAGCAAAGATTCTACAAAAGGTGGCACACATAGTAATGGGACATGGCCTGACAGTATTAACAACACATAGTTGTAGCATTTGTGAGCTCCACAGCATTTACAATGACTTCGTTAAGGCAGACGAGACTAGAAAAGATCCTGAATGCTCCAAATGTTACGTTTACCCATGAAGGCATTAACATGGCAGAAAATAGTGGAGAGGATGAACCAAACAATAAAAGGTAAGATCGGGAAAGTACAGGCACGGACCAAACTAAATTGGGTGGATGCGTTGCCTCTGGCATTAATGTCAATAAGGAGTTTGGTAAGTTCTGTGACAGGATTCACTCCATATGAACTACGAACGGGGCACCAGTTCCCGGGACCGGGAGCCGGAAGTCAGACTACGAAGAATGAGGTAAGTTCAATGGGATGCAAGCTGTATTATGATAAACTAACGGCTCTGGTGTCAGATTTTTCACAACAGGTCACAAGTCCCAACAGAGAAGGGGAAACACCGATACCTTCAGTCGCGGAGTGGATTCTGCTAAAGGTCATCAAGAGAAAGTGGTCGGAGCCCAGGTGGACAGGACCCTACCGAGGGGTGGAGAGGACGTCCCACGCGGTTCGACTACAGGGAAAAGGCGAGACGTGGTATCATTGGAGTCAGTGTGCAGCCACGGACCCACCAGCACGGACACTGGAACAGATTCGTACGGCGGCGACTGAGAACCTGTGAGCAACTACGGACTAAGAACTTTCTGAACGGGTCCCTTTAAAGAACATATTGGACTCCGGGGGCTGTTGATGGTAGAATCTATTGTTGTTTAAAAATCGATGACAATGGGCAAGCAGTAAAAGAGATTTCTTCAGGTATTCGCAAATTAGCTCACGTCCCGGTTCAGACCTGGCGACCCTTGGGCAGCGCATGGCTGGGAAATTTGTTCTCTGGAGACTGGGGATGGATACATACTATAGTGCTAGTTGCTGGATTTGTGGTTTTGGCGTTGATTCTGATCCCATGCATCCTTCCCTGCCTCCAGTGCCTCATTCAATGAGCGCTGTCACAGAGAGACATCCCCAGACCCCAAGGCATGTATTTGTCCCTACTGCCCTCTCAAGAGTGTAATGATTACAAGGGATCAGAAATGCCAACCCTGGCATGTAACCCGGATTTCTCTATCTAATAAGTTAACTGGTGGTTGGTCTCATTTTCATGAGACCAAAAGGGGGACTGTTGGAATCTAGGGGTTAAAACAGTATGAAATAAATGATTAATCAATAAGTTTATTTGTACTGCATGAGTCAGGGAAAGAGGAATGTGGCTAAGTGGCTGTCACAGCATGGAGCAAAGTTGGCTGAACAAAATTGGCTGCTCCCAAGATACAGGGAGAGGATATGCATAAAACGATTTAGGAGGAATGCTCAACTGAAGGAGGTGGGAAGTAGCACAGGAGACACAGGCCAGATCAGAACAAAGAATGGCCCGCAAGAATCAAAGGGAATGGAAAACCAGTCTAGGAGGAAGATTAAGGCACGAGGAGGTGTTAAAGAGAACAGCAGAAATTGGCCAGACAGGGACCGAATGGTGATTAGAAATATCTGGGGATGAATTAATTTCAGATCTAAACAACAGGATAGTCTGGCCTGGAGGATTAACATGGGAATGCTACACCCCAGAAATCTGCAAAACAGGAGATGACTTGTGATAACCCTTATGCAAAAAGATCTAGCAGGGAAAACAACTTTTGTTCTGTGTGATAAGATTGACCTATATAAACTGTGCCAACTGGACAATAGGGGTCAGTCTCGGGGAGTAGCTCACTGGCAGGTGACCTATGAACTAACAGACTGACCCAGAGCTCTGTTAAGTTTTATTCTTGTGCTGTGTAATAAATTGACTGTTGAACCGAATACCTTCTCCTATCACTTCATTCAAAGAACGCGCTGGACTCAGACTACACATAGACTAAATTAAGAGTAAGTTAAAGCCAGAGTCCAACAGTATCCACCTCCAGTCACCAGTAAAAAGTTCAACCGCCTGACCATTGTGACCGTTGTCATCAATCGATCTTCCACAAACGCTGCCCTCAGCAGCTAACAAGTAATTGAGAGCCAGGTAGTTTTGATAAGCTGTAGCTCGTATCCGTCGTTGTTCTTCAGCGAATAAATTCAAGGCCATTGCTGTCTGTTTGGTGAGAATCTTCAAAACTGCCTGGAGTCTGGTTAAACGGTTTAAATGCCAAACAGCTGTGGTATTCTGGAGCAGCTTGAGCCGTTTACAACTCGAATCCCCCTTATAGTGATTGCCTTTAGCCTTCCCTTTAGTCTTCTGAATGCATTCATGACCCAAAGGAAGATTTACGAGATGCCAAGTTGGGGGGGGGGGGGGGGGGGGGGTGCGTTTATTGTTACCTAACCTGTGAGTAGCAGCTTGTCTGCGAGTATTAGCATATATACCCCCTTCATCCCTACTCCAGGTATAACCCTGACTAATGTTCTGCCTATCATTTTCCCACCATATTTTTAGCACTCATCTCTTTAATATCTGTAGAGGCCAGGACGCCAACCCAATCCACTCCCTTAGGGCAGGTCTGTTTCCCTGGTCCATGTTGGGATCCTAAATTAAACTATACTAAGTACCCCACTATGAATACACTCTATACATGTCTGCATTCCAAAGGTAAACCTGTCCATTCCTCAAAGTAATTATCACCTAGGAGTCACGTGATGGAATAGTGGCCGGTAGGGGAACTCCAGCCTTCTCCAGAAAAGTTAAAAAAAATAGAGAAAAAACAAAGGCACAAACATAAAAACCATAACAAAGTGAAAGTAAAAGTGTGGAGAGAATGGCAGCGAAGAAAGAAAAACCAAAAACAACGGGAAAAAAAGAAGAAGGAAGGACATCGGAAGAAGAAGGTGAAGGCCTTACCAGTACGAGGAGGCCCGCCGTGGAGAGAGAAGCCCGCTCCCTGAGGTCAGTGGAAGCCCCGAACTCGGGACTACAAAAATGGCTCACGAAGCCAAACAAAAGTGCGCAACCGCGGGTGTGCAAGACAAAAATAACACTGACGGGAGGGGGGACCAGCTGAGGAGTAGATCTCCACAGCTGAAACAGACAACTACAATGCAACAGCAAAAGGAAAACATAGAAAATAACGAGAACAAGAAAGAAGAGAGTAAAAATAAGAAATCAAAGAAACAACAGATGACCAACCCAGAGGAAGAAGACCAACACCAAGACATTTCTAATAAAAATAAGAAGACCAAA
>NC_091471.1:232469637-232487137 GCF_036971445.1 Narcine bancroftii | reverse complement strand
ATATGGAGAAGTGTCAGGGTACAAGATCAATGCAAATAAAAGTGAAGCAATTCCAATGAATAATGTGGATTTCACAAAGTTTAAGAAAGAATCGCCATTTAGATAGCAAACACAAGCAATGCGATACCTAGGTATACAACTAAATAAAAACCTCGGCCATCTATATAAACTCAATTACCATCCATTAATGAAAAAATTACAAGATGACTTAGAGCATTGGAAAGACTTACCACTAACACTGATAGGAAGGATAAACCGTATTAAAATGAATATTTTCCCAAGGATACAATACCTATTTCAGTCATTACCAATACACCTAACAGAGAAATTCTTCAAGGAGTTAAAGAAAATAATAAGGAAATTCTTATGGAAAGGGGGGAAACTGAGGATAGCACTAGATAAATTAACAGAATTGTACAAACAAGGAGGTTTAAAACTACCAAACTTTAAGTATTATTATAGAGCCGCACAATTAAGATACCTATCAGATTTTTATCAAACAAGGGAAAAACTAGATTGGACCAGATTAGAACTAGATAAAATAGGGGAGAAGATACCTGAACATATACTATATAAATGGGATGAAAAATTGGTGCAACGTAGGAATTCACCAGTATTGCATCATCTGCTCAACATTTGGAAGAAGATTCATGTAGAAAGGAATAAAACAAATGACCAACTACCAAAACTAATATTGATGCAAAATCAGCTAATCCCTTTCACAATAGATAACCTTTCCTTTAGAGAATGGGAGAGAAAAGGGATCAAAAGAATAGAAAATTGTTTTTCGGGAAATAAATTATTATCCTTTGAACAAATGAAGGATAAATATAATATAACTCATGATACAATGTTTGCATACTACCAACTGAAGACCTACTTGAAGGACAAATTGGGAAACAGTTTGAGGTTACCAGAAGGAAGCAATTTTGAATATGTGATTACAGACACAATGATAACTTAAAAATTTGTAACAAACATGTATATCAAACTGCAAGAAAAGGAGAACGAGGAAACAAACGGTAAACCTAAACAGGACTGGGAACAAGATCTAAACATAAAGTTAGGGAATGAAACATGGGAGAAGCTATGCCCTGGAACTATGAGAAATGCAATAAACATGAGGTTACGTATGATACAATATAACTGGATACACAGGCTATACATCACACCTCAAAAGTTAAATAAATGGGACCCAACAGTATCAGACAGATGTTTTCACTGTAAAAAGGAAACGGGAACAACAATTCATGCAATTTGGACATGTGAGAAAGTGGAAAAATTTTGGGAAGAACTAAACCAGATATTAAATAAAATCACAAAAAGCAATATTCCAAAAAACCCAGAGATCTTCCTCCTAAGTAATATAAGAAACAAAGAATTTGGACTCTATTTGGATGGAGCACAAAAAAGATTTGTTAGGATAGCCCTAGCTGTAGCAAAAATATGTATTATGTCAACCTGGAAATTAGAAGATAACTTGAGAATACAACAATTGTACATAGAAATGAATAAATGTATTCCATTAGAAAAAAATAACATATAATTTAAGAAATAACATTACAATATTCGAACAAATATGGGAGCCATACATAAAACACAATAGAGAAATCCTACCATGGACTTCCACCACCTAAAATGACAGAAGGAGAAGACAACGAAAAGAACTGACTCAGTAAAATTTCTTGTTTATTTTTATTAAGTGACAACATTGTTTAACGGGTTTAATGTATCTTATAGATTGAACTTCAAAGAAATGGGAAAGGGGGTGAGAGAGGGAGGGAAGGGAGGGGGGAAAAGGGGGAGAAAACGACACTATATATTTAAGAAGAAAAATGTATGTATGTATCTTGGTCAATATGGTTTATAGTGTGAAAAATAAAAAAATTTTAAAAAAAATTAATTATCACCTCTGCTGCCCCTATTCCAGGAGGACTTAATACATTGTGTACAATTGGGTGGTTTCCCAAAAATTGGGAACCAGCAGAAAAACAACACAGCAAATAATAAAAATAACATTACAGCACTTTTTCCTGGCGTAGCGTCACTTTCAGACCAGAAGGATGCGAGACTGCACGCCAGGTGGAGGGTGTATTATCAACGTCTTTAGTTCGTGGGTTATCTTGTTTAATGCGTTGTATGTGAGTCCACCCCTTTTCTTTTGTTTGCACTGCAGTGTCTGTAATCAGAAGTACACAATAAGGGCCGTCCCATATCGGTTTTAGTTTATGGTCTTGCCATGCTTTTAGATATACCCAATCACCAGATTTAACAGAATGAATAGGATAGTCCAGGGGTGGGTTTTGAGCTAATAAACCCTTCTGTCGTAAGTCATACAGAGAAGTAGAAAGTCCCTGTAAATATTTAGATATGTACTGGTCATTAGCCTCAGGGGTAGGGGTATCAGTGTGGAATCCCATGTAAGGAAGACCAAACATAATTTCATATGGTGAGACAGCAAGGACCTTACGAGGAGCTGTGCGAGTCCTAATTAAAGCTAAGCATAAGCATTTAATCCAGGAGAGGCCAGTTTCCTCATAAAGTCGAGTGAGTTGATTTTTCAGGGTCTGATTCATCCGTTCAACACGGCCTGAACTCTGGGGGTGGGGTATGTAACTGCCAATCTATTCCCAGGATTTTACACACACCCTGGAGTCCCTGAGAGGTAAAATGTGTACCTCGATCTGAGTCAATGGTTTGAATAATGCCATAACGCGGAATAACAGACTCTAGTAATATCGGGATAACGGTGCTAGCACGATCATTAGGGGTCGGGAAAGCCTCAACCCATCGAGTAAAATGATCCACCATCACCAGGAGGTATTTATAAACCCCTATCTTAGGTAATTCCGTGAAGTCAATCTGTAGTCGTTGAAACGGGTGTACGGCTATATCGCGACCGCCAGGCATTACCTGGCACATGACTTTCTTATTTACTCGCTGACAGATTGGGCACCCCCGAGTACTTTGCTTGGCTATGGTGTATATTCCCGAGCAATTAAAGGACCGTACAAAAGCACCAACAAGTGCCTATGTTCCCCAATGTGTCTGCTGGTGGAGCTGATCAATAATCTGACGAGCCAATACTTGGCGTCCCTCTGCCGTCCACAACAACCCATCGGCAGTTTGATGCATTCCCTGGTCTTTCATATAAACCTCCTCTTCCCGTGAAAAGATGGGAATCTTTTGAACCTCATGTGGGGTGGGGATTAACAGCTGCATGTCTGTTTGGCAGCTTCATCTGCCCGTCTGTTCCCCTGTGCTTCAGGACTGTCAATAAGTTGATGGCCCCGTACATGAACTACAGCTATCTCCTCAGGTAACATAAGAGCATCTAAGGATTGAACAATTAAGTTTTCATGGATCAACTTTTGTCCTTTCCCAGTTATCATTCCCCGCTCTTTCTAAATCTTTCCAAAGGTGTGCACTACACCAAAAGTATACTTTGAGTCGGTATAGATTGTGCCCACCTTTCCCTCTAAACCCTGGAGAGCTCTGCAGAGGGCATATAATTCACAGGATTGTGCCGACCAATGACCGGGAAGCCAACTGGCTTCAATCACAACTCCTTCATTCCCATCCACTATACTATACCCGCTATAACGAATGCCGTCAATGCAGCAGGAAGATCCATCAATAAACCATCTTTCACCCTCCCGTAAAGGTTCATCACTTAAATCATCTCTAATTTTTGTCTGTAAATCGATCACTTCTAAACATACATGCTCTAAATCATTGGGGACTGTATCAGAATCTGGAGAAACCAAGAAGGCGGCTGGATTCTGTTCTTTGTTCATAATCAGTGTCAAATCATCCCTATCCATGAGAATCGCTTCACACTTTAAAATTCTAGAATCAGTAAGCCACCTTCCGGCACGTTGTAAGAGAATGGTGCGGACTGTGTGAGGGGTATGAACTTACATCGGGGCACCAAACGTAATCTTTCGTCTTTCTTCGACTGAAATAGCAGTGGCTGCAATTGCTTGCACACATTCTGGCCAACCACGACAAACAGGATCTAAAATTTTTGACAGAAAGGCAACTGGTTGTCTAAAGCCTGCCCTCTCTTGCGTTAATACTTCCACAGCCACACTGTCTTTCACATTGGTATATAGATCAAATGGTTTATTTAGGTCGGGTAAAGCCAAAACTGGGGCACTAATAAGACGCTGTTTCATCAAGGTAAAATCTTTAATCTCCTCCTCCGTCAAGACAACAGTTTCACCCCCTAGAGTCGCAAATTTATCATAAAGAAATTTGACCAGGCTAGAATAGTTCTAAATCCAAATTCTACAGTATTCTACTAAACCAAGGAATTTTCTAAGTTCTCGAGCACTCTTTGGAGGCGGGATCTGCAGAATACCGCGTGTTCTCTCTGGACTTATCTTCCTAATTCCTTGACTAACCAGATGACCTAAGTATTTAACTTCAGATTGAACAAATTGTAACTTTGATTCACTCACTCTAAGACCCTTGTTCCCTAGGAAATTCAGAAATTCAACAGTGTATTGTTTAACCACATTGAACGTTTTTCCCGTGATTAATAAATCATCAACATATTGTATTAATTGACAATTCTCTCTCCAAGGGGCCTCATCTCGTACCTGTTCTAAAACTTGGCCAAACAAATTTGGGGATTCTGTAAAACCCTGAGGAAGGACCGTCCACTGGTATTGATTTTTCCGTCCTGTAAAAGGATTCTCCCACTCAAATGCAAACATGTCCCTACTATCTATTGCCAACAGACAGGTCCAGAAGGCATCTTTGAGGTCAATTACACTAAACCACTGTTAGAAATTAAAGTACCTTTAAAGAAATTGCTCGAGACAAAAATTGAGAACAAAGAACATTTATTACTACAACAATGCAAAGTTGGGTGCTTCCCCTTACCCTGGGAATACACACACATACTGGGGCTCACCCAACTTTTATACAGTCAATTTCAGTATCAGAGTGCCCTCCCCCTTACATTCTTCTGCCCCCGGATGGGTTTGGCATAGGTAATCCTTCCTGCCTACGTGCAGTTTCAGTACACTTGGAGGACCAGGGGGTATCCTGTGGGTGTCCCATCATGTCATTGTCCTTATTCACACCTTCCTGATTCTCGGGGCTACAATCTCTTGGTATGCGGAGTTGACTCATTCTATCTAGGGTTGGCTAATTTCATATGTATAAATCTGTGTATGGTTAGCTAATTAGATATGTAGGACTTGGTACTTCTGTCCAGGGCTAGGAGACCTTTATCTGATCCAGACTACCTCAACTTCCTACATTCTATTGTACCTTACCATTCCTTTTCTTAGTCTTATGGTCTTGTCACAAAGACTAGAAGATTCTTATGTTAATCGTGCTGACTCTGCTTTCCTGCATCCTAATCCCCAAGCTCATCCTGTTTGTACTGGTTACAGCCATTAACTGATGAACTTTAGTTTCTTCCATGTTCATAATTTTAGATCAATTTTCCCATCTCTCTCACCACTTACTATGGGGATCAATTTTACCCATTATCGTATAGGGGTTAGGTACGACCGGATAACGGGTGAGAATGATTTTGTTTAACTCCCTCAAATCCTGCACTAATCGATAGGTACTGTCTGGTTTTTGGACAGGTAAAATTGGGGTATTAAAAGGTGACATACAAGGTTCGAGTATACCATCTTTCTTTGGCTTGGCTTCGCGGACGAAGATTTATGGAGGGGGTAAAAGTCCACGTCAGCTGCAGGCTCGTTTGTGGCTGACAAGTCCGATGCGGGACAGGCAGACACGGTTGCAGCGGCTGCAGGGGAAAATTGGTTGGTTGGGGTTGGGTGTTGGGTTTTTCCTCCTTTGCCTTTTGTCAGTGAGGTGGGCTCTGCGGTCTTCTTCAAAGGAGGTTGCTGCCCGCCAAACTGTGAGGTGCCAAGATGCACGGTTTGAGGCGATATCAGCCCACTGGCGGTGGTCAATGTGGCAGGCACCAAGAGATTTCTTTAGGCAGTCCTTGTACCTTTTCTTTGGTGCACCTCTGTCACGGTGGCCAGTGGAGAGCTCGCCATATAACACGATCTTGGGAAGGCGATGGTCCTCCATTCTGGAGACGTGACCCATCCAGCGCAGCTGGATCTTCAGCAGCGTGGACTCGATGCTGTCGACCTCTGCCATCTCGAGTACTTTGACGTTAGGGATGAAAGCGCTCCAATGGATGTTGAGGATGGAGCGGAGACAACGCTGGTGGAAGCGTTCTAGGAGCCGTAGGTGATGCCGGTAGAGGACCCATGATTTGGAGCCGAACAGGAGTGTGGGTATGTCATACCCACACCATCTTTCACCAATTGGTCAATTACTGGTTGCAGCTCCTTTCAACCAGCCACAGGAATTGGGTACTGTTTTCATCTAATTACTTGGTCAGGGTCTTTTAAAGTAACTTGCAGGGGAGGAACATCTAACCCTCCTCTATTGCCTCTTTTTGCCCATACTCTAGGATTTATTAGTTCCCGATCCTCCTCTGTTAGTACATAAAATTGAACCCCGAACCTGATCCCTGTGGTCTGGTACCGATAGCCAATTGGTCTTGTAAATCTCATCCCAACAGGCAAACTCCAGCTTGGGGAACTAGTAAAATATCCTCTGTTATTATTTTTTCTCCTATTTGTATCCTTACATTCTTTAGTATAGGGACTATAAAATCTCTTCCTCCCACTCACGAAACCAGCACTGTCCCTTCTGTTTTAGCACCCTCGGGCCATTGTAATATACTAGACCGGGCTACCCCAGAATCTACTAGAAGTCATCTTGTCACTGTGGGATCCTATGCTTAAATTTACCAATGGTTCTCCGTGCAGCCCCACGGTATGTATTGACTGAGAACCGTGATCCCCCCTATTCATAATCTGCCTACATCAATGCAGAAGATCGCGTCTCCCTGGCTCGCATTGGGCATTCCCTCTTAAAGAGTCCCTCCTTTTTACAATAATAGCGAACTAATGCTCCTGTTTCCCAATTTCTACCAGGGTCTCCACGGGGTCCCGGGGATGGTCGTCGTCCCCGGAATTCTCCTCTACCCCTGCCTCTGCTCTGGTCTCTACTTCCCCACCCCTGGGGCTCCTCCCATCGTTCAGGAGCTGGCACACAGCTCCTAACATTTCCCTGCTGTCCCTCCACAACTTCCTTGACTGCCTGCATCCAAATCTTAGCCTTTCCTTTCTGTTTATCTTCAGACCTCTGGACGTATGCCCTTTGTGCGATCTGTAAAAGCTGTGTAATTCCCTGTTCATACCAATTCTCTGTCTTTTGTAATTTCTTCCTGATATCTGGGGCTGAATTAGTAGCAAAGGCCGTCAATACCAAATGTTCACCTGCTGGGGATCCTATATCCAACCCCCCATATTGCTGTATGGCCGCACATAATCTATTCAGAAATGCGGAGGGGGTCTCCTCGGGACCTTGGTGAACCTCAAATGCCTTCTTAAAGTTCTGTCCTTTTGGAACAGACTCCTTCATTCCTTCAATTAGATTAACCCTGTACTCATCCATTCGCGTGCGACCATCATTAGTAGTCTTATCCCAATTTGGGTTTGCCAGGGGAAATTTAGCTTCTCCAGGTATCGCCTCTGGTCCCCCTTGGTGTTCCCTATCCCAGACTCTAATCCCTGCCTGGCGAATCATTCCACGCTCATCCAAAGTAAACAGAGTCTTAAAGATAGACATTAATTCATCCCAGGTATATATATTAGGTCCCAAAAATTGATCTAATTGTTCTGCAGATAACTGAGGGTCTTCTATCAGAGAGGTAATTTCCTTCTTAAAATTGCGCACCTCCGAACTGGTCAGAGGCACATTTACAAATCTGAGACCCCCCCACATCCACTCCCAAGGGAACCTCTCGTAAAGGTCTCATCCAGTTAATTTCTGGCTTATCCCCCCCCCTCTATGATGTTCTGAATGACCCACATAATCAAAGTCTCCTCCCTCTCGTGTCAATTGAGGCAGTAATCTTGTACTCTGTGAGCGGGTCATCATACCACCCCTACTTTCTATTTCTTTCTCTAACTGTGGAGGAGGAGGGGAAGGTAAAGAAGGGTGAGAGGGGGGAGATAGGAGCCAGCACAGGGGGGGTCATAAGGTGGAGGAAGGGAATGTAACACATCCCATCCTTGTATATCAGGAGCAGAAGGTTCCTCATCCTTCTTGTTCTTACATTCCTTTTCGCTCAAAATCATTTGATCAAACGATCCACTGAGCCAACAGGCTGCATATTCTCTGCTCTCGGTATTACCTCCTTGATTTTGATAGAGCCAGATGTTCAATGACTGACACATCCAGTCCTCGTTGGATCCGAACTTTGGCCAATATACCCTCTTATCGGATTCTTAACCCATTCCTGATAGCAATACCTGACCATGGTCTGTTTATCCTTTCCAAGGGTTTTCCCCGCACCCCAATCAGATAACATTAATCCTAACGGACTATGTTTAGGTATCTGATCCTCCCGTCCTTCTCCAGGACTGTTTCCCTTGCTACTTACTCCTCCCATACTAGCAGGTAAATAAATTCCTCTTACCAGGATCCAGTAGGTATTCCTAGTGCGCTTCCTTAACGTCCTCCCGTCTTTTGTTCTCAATGCCTCCTCTCGGATATCACTCGTTTCGTCCACTGACCAGTCACCCTTCGTCTGGGAGTCCAGCTGAATCAGCCGGGGTGCACCTACCCCCGTCGTCGGGCACTCTGTCAGTGGAGGGAGTGCGACCCCGGACGATCCCCCATTTGTGAGAAACAGAATTACCTTCACAGATTTCGCTCGAGACAAAAATTGAGAACAAAGAACATTTATTGTACAACAGTGCAAAGTTGGGTGCTTCCCCTTACCATGGGAATACACACACATACTGGGGCTCACCCAACTTTTATACAGTTCATTTCAGTGTAGAGATACCACCCCCCCTTTAACATTCTTCTGCCTCCTGGATTGGTTTGGCATTTGGTAATTCTGTCTGCCTACTTGCAGTTTCTGTAAACTTGGAAGACCATGGGGTATCCTGTCTGGGTCCCATCATGTCATTGTCCTTATTCATGAATCTGCCTTTGTCCTTATTCACACCTCTCAACCCCCAGGACTTACTTATATGCAGAACCTGCTAATTCTTTCTATCACCCTATCACCTTTCCTCACACTCTTATCGGAATTCATCCCATCCCTATTCAGCACTTACTTAACTTCCTCTAGTCTAGTCTATTATTCTTTATTTTTTTCATACTAACTTTACTTCCTATAATCCATTATCTCTCACAAGAAAGATACAAAGAAAGTCATTAGGAAAGAAAAGGTGAATTATTTTTTAAAAAACTTTATTTAATCGTTCAAAATACAGATAATAAGTAACATATATAACAATAAACTAAACATGAACGTTATATTTTATATATATAAAAGAAAAAAAGAAAGAAAAGGAGAAAGAAAAAAAGGAACCCCACCCCCTTCAGCCAACTCTCCTCAGGAGAGCCATTAAAAGAAGAAAAAAAAATATTAAAGAAAAATTAAACATACATATTAAGATCTAATCAATATAAATCAAAATGTAAATATTCTGAATATAACAACCACTTATTAATAAAGAAACTATAGTTATCACACGAAACATGTAATTTTTTCCATTATAAAACAATATTTCATCTCATTATGCCATCTATTAATATCAATCATATTCGTATCTTTCCACGTACTAGCAATACATTTTTTCACTACAGATAAAGCTAAATATACCAAAACAAGTTGAAATTTATCCAACCCCAAACCTTTCATAGGTTGCAAACTACCCAATAAAAATACTGTCGGATCTAAAGGTATTTTAATCTTATACAAGTATTCCAGGAACAATTGAACTTTCTTCCAAAAAGATTATATATATATATATATATATACACACACATATATATATATATATATATATATATATATCACTTCACTTTCACTTTGGCTTGGCTTCGCGGACGAAGATTTATGGAGGGGGTAAAAAGTCCACGTCAGCTGCAGGCTCGTTTGTGGCTGACCAGTCCGATGCGGGACAGGCAGACACGATTGCAGCGGTTGCAAGGGAAAATTGGTTGGTTGGGGTTGGGTATATACACATGACCAAACCGCATGAAAAACAGTTCCAACAGCATTACCACATCTAAAACACAAATCTGGTTCATGAAAACCATTCTTTTTTAGTTTTTCAGGTGTTAAGTATAATTGATGTAAAAAATTACAATTAATCATTGCATAATGTGCATTTATCAATCTAGTTACACTATCATAACAAATATCTGACCAATCATCCTCGGAAAAAATAAAACCGATCTCCACTTCCCATTTACCTTTAGAGTTATCCCAACCCTTTTTATCCATACCATCCTGTAATATTTGATACATAAATGAAATATAACCCTTCTCTGGTACCTTCATAAGTCTCAAATTTAGTCATTTCAGGTAAAATCATATCTCTACCAAACACGTTTTACCAAAGATCGAATATGATAATAAAGAAACAAAGAGTTCTTATCAATACCATAACTGTCCCTCATCTGATCAAAAGATAAAAATTTACCTTCTTTAAAACAATCTCCCAAATTTTCCACACCTTTAGATCTCCAATGTAATAAACTTTGATTATGTATTGAGAAAGAAATAAGTTGATTATTATACAATGGAGTCAAGGCCGATAATTCACCACTAGAACCTATCATTTTCTTTTTCTTTGTCCATAACTTCATTAAATGTTTTAATATAGGCACATTATGTTGCAGTAACAAATTTACATTCCCTCTAAACAAAAATTGATGTATTTCAAATTCAGAGATATTTGCCATCTCAAATTTGGCCCAACTAGGGGACCGAACCAAATCCATCAATGAACTAATAAATTTAAGTTGGGTTGCTTCATAATAATTTTGAAAATATGGCAAACGTAAATGTGGTAAATTCATATTTCCAAGTTAATTTATTCAAGGCTACACTTGAAAATTTACCTCTCCATAAAAACTCCCTAACCATTTTATTCAAATCTCGAAAAAAAATATTATCAAGTAAATACGGAATAGATTGAAATAAATATTGCATACGTGGAAAAATATTTATCTTAATTGTATTTATTCTACCCAATAAATTAATAGGTAAATCTTTCCATTTAATCAAATCAGTTTTAATTTTTTTTTATTAACAGAACATAATTTAATTTATATAAAGATTGATAATTAACATCCAAAATTATACCCAAATACTTAATTCGATCTGTCCATTTCAAATTAAGTATATTCTTATAAGCTGAATAATCTCCTTCACTCACCGGTAATATTTCACTTTTTTCCCCAATTAACTTTATATCCAGAAAGACGTCCATATTGCATCAAACACTCCTTCAAATGTAAAAGTGATTGAGCTGGATTTGTTAGATACACCAATACATCATCGGCAAATAAATTAATTTTATATTCCTCATCTAAACTTTCATACCTTGTATCTGTATATTTTGTCTCATCAACTGTGCCAAAGGTTCGATCACTAACGCAAACAATGCTGGTGATAAAGGACAACCTTGACGAGTAGATCGGGTCAATTTAAACGGTTCCGAAATCAAACCATTCGTCAGTACTCTAGCTACCGGTTTACTATATAAAGCTTTAATCCAACCAATAAAAAAGGACCAAACTTAAATTTCTCCAGAACTTTGAACAGAAAATTCCACTCAACTCTATCAAACGCTTTTTCGGCATCTAAAGTTATCACCATCGGATGGTCTGAAGATTGTCAGAATCTATTAATCAAACTAATCACACGTAAAATATTATCTGAGGCATATCTATTCTTTATGAAACCTGTCTGATCCATATGGATCAGCTTAGGTAAAAATTTAGCCAATCTATTTGCTAAAATTTTAGCTATAATTTTATCATCTAAATTTAACAACGAAATCGGTCTATATGAAGATACTTTGAAAGGATCTCTATCCTTCTTTGGAATTACTGTAATTAAAGCACTAGAACAAGACTCAGGCAATTCATAATGTTCTCTAATCTGGCGTAATACATCTCCAAACACTGTAGAGAAGTCGTCATAAAAAGTTTTATAAAATTCGACCCAAACTCCATCAGCATCAGGCTGTGAAGAGGGCGAATGATATGTTGGCTTGAGTACAGGAGTAGGGAAATCCTGTTTGCTGCAGCTGTACAGGGCCTTGGTATGATCACACCTGGAGTACTCTATGTAGTTTTGGTCACCTTATCTGAGGAAGGGGGTGCAGAGAAGGTTGACTGGACTAATACCAGGGATGGAAGGACTTGCATATGAAGAAAGGTTGGATAAACTAGGCTTGTATTCTCTGGAATTTAGAAAATTGAGGGGGGATCTTATAGAAACATATAAAATTCTTAAGGGTTTAGACAGAGAAGATGCAGGAAGGTTGTTTCCAATGCTGGGGAAAACCAGAACCAGGGGTCACAGTTTAAGGATAAGGGGGAAGTTTTTTTAGGACTGAAATGAGGAAAGATTTCTTCTCTCAGAGAGAGGTGGATCTGTGGAATTCTCTGCCACAGGAAGTAGTTGAGGCCTGGTCAATATTTAAGAGTAGGTTAGATTTGGCCCTTGTTGTTAAGTGGATCAAGGGGTATGGGGAGAAGGCAGGAACCAGGTACTGATCAGCCATGATTACAGTGAATGGTGGTGTAGGCTTGAAGAGCCAAATGGCCTACTCCTGAACCTATAATGTTGTACAGGTGCCTAACCTTTTATCCAGGATCATCGGGGCCATTGTTCGGAAGCATTTAAAACACCCTGGCCGCCCGAGTCACACTGCCGTCTCTCTCTCTCTCTCTCTCCCTCCCCACCGCACCACTGTACCAGCACCAGGGGAAACGGTCCCCTTCCCAGTGCGGGTACAGCCACGTGGGGGGATTATGGGCAGCGACGACAGCCACGGAGCCCATCCAGCTGCCGGGCCGACTGAAAGCACCGCGGCACGGGACGGGGGCATCGGTAAGTGGTGTTTGGACGTTGCCGGTTTTGGGAATCCCAGATAAAAGGTGAAGCATCTATATATTGTAATCTTTTTAAATTATGTATCCTTATTCTCTCAATCCATGGTTTATTGTATATTAAAATTAATAAAAAGATTGGAAAAAGAGTCTTTGGTCACGTACCGAATCTCCTCAGTCACCTCACCAGTTTAGCTGCATCAACGTGGAGGCTCTGGGACAGATGTGAGGCTGATTAACTCGACGGGCTGAATAGCCTGGTTCTGCCCCTGCCTGAAGACCAAACTACAACATCCATGAGCCTCCGCGCAGAGCAGGCCGTCTCCCGGACAGAGATAGATCGGCACATGCGCAATACACGAACCACAACTCCCAAGCGCAACGCGCGCGTCTCTGCCAATGGATTGCCCTCCGTTCCAAGGCTTGCATGGTTACCAAGATGGCGGCAGCAACACCGAGGTGGGACGCGACCGTTCGCTGGCTGGTGTGCGGCCTGGGCCTGGCCCTGTCGGTCTACGCCTATCACGTGGAGACGTCTAAAGAGCAGGACGCGTCCTACCGCGCCATGTGCGACCTCAGCGACTCTATCAGCTGCTCCAAAGTCTTCACGTCTCGGTAAGGCGCCATCGCCTCCCACGACCGATTGTCTGCTCCAGCCGACCGTCGTGGCCTCCGATTGACCGCCTCACCTGTCTGTTCACCGCGCCTGGGAGTTGATTGGTCCGCCCCTCCGGAGTAGCGCATGTCCGTTCTTTCGTGACCGCGCTCACCCCCACCGTTACTTCTATGAAACCTCTCTTCGCCCGCCCATTGGTCCGTGTGTCGCCTCCGCTCCCGCCCTCTGCCAGTCATTAGTCCTAGGCGCTGCCCATCCAGCAGCCCCGCTCTGTGATTGGATGGCGACGTGGCACCCCTTCACCAGGTTGAGCCACGTTGCCTCACTCCTCAATCAAGTTGAGCCCGTTTCAAGTTAGGTTGAGAACGCATGAATGGGAAATAGATGCCTCTTTCTCAAAATATTTTCTTAAATAAGGAGGCCTTTAATTTAAAATAAATTGCATCCTTTCTGGAAAATTAATGGATAACAGATTTACTAAGAGTGCATACTTTGTATTCATTTAAAAAAAAACCTCAAAATTAAAAGACCAGGATGCATAGAAGTAGAAATGCCATTCAGCCCATCGGGTCTGCCCCCGCAGCCGCCTGTGGCAACAAGTCCCACAGATCCTCCGGCCGACGAAATCGCCCCGAGAGGGCGCCTTCAAGCTTGAAGCTGTGAAGTGCTAAGTCTGCAGACACCGCAGTTGAAGCCAAAGCCCCACGCTGGAGAAACTCAGCAGGTCAAACGGTGTTCTTTATATAGCAAAGATAAAGATGGATGTCTGGCGCTTCAGGCTTTAAAAAAGCCGTAGAATTTGTACAGGGTGATGATGGTGGCATCACGAAGATCCTGAGGCAGTTTACCTTGGTCCCAACAAAGCTTGAAAAACTCATGCAGTTTGGCATCACCCTGTACAAAAACAAAGGCGAGAAATCAGACTGCTCAAACTACAGGGGAATCACGTTGCTCTCCATTGCAGGCAAAATCTTCGCTAGGATTCTACTAAATAGAATAATACCTAGTGTCGCCGAGAATATTCTCCCAGAATCACAGTGCGGCTTTCGCGCAAACAGAGGAACCACTGACATGGTCTTTGCCCTCAGACAGCTCCAAGAAAAGTGCAGAGAACAAAAACAAAGGACTCTACATCACCTTTGTTGACCTCACCAAAGCCTTCGACACCGTGAGCAGGAAAGGGCTTTGGCAAATACTAGAGCGCATCGGATGTCCCCCAAAGTTCCTCAACATGATTATCCAACTGCACGAAAACCAACAAGGTCGGGTCAGATACAGCAATGAGCTCTCTGAACCCTTCTCCATTAACAATGGCGTGAAGCAAGGCTGTGTTCTCGCACCAACCCTCTTTTCAATCTTCTTCAGCATGATGCTGAACCAAGCCATGAAAGACCCCAACAATGAAGACGCTGTTTACATCCGGTACCGCACGGATGGCAGTCTCTTCAATCTGAGGCGCCTGCAAGCTCACACCAAGACACAAGAGAAACTTGTCCATGAACTACTCTTTGCAGATGATGCCGCTTTAGTTGCCCATTCAGAGCCAGCTCTTCAGCGCTTGACGTCCTGCTTTGCGGAAACTGCCAAAATGTTTGGCCTGGAAGTCAGCCTGAAGAAAACTGAGGTCCTCCATCAGCCAGCTCCCCACCATGACTACCAGCCCCCCCACATCTCCATCGGGCACACAAAACTCAAAACGGTCAACCAGTTTACCTATCTCGGCTGCACCATTTCATCAGATGCAAGGATCGACAATGAGATAGACAACAGACTCGCCAAGGCAAATAGCGCCTTTGGAAGACTACACAAAAGAGTCTGGAAAAACAACCAACTGAAAAACCTCACAAAGATAAGCGTATACAGAGCCGTTGTCATACCCACACTCCTGTTCGGCTCCGAATCATGGGTCCTCTACCGGCACCACCTACGGCTCCTAGAACGCTTCCACCAGCGTTGTCTCTGCTCCATCCTCAACATCCATTGGAGCGCTTTCATCCCTAACGTCGAAGTACTCGAGATGGCGGAGGTCGACAGCATCGAGTCCACGCTGCTGAAGATCCAGCTGCGCTGGGTGGGTCACGTCTCCAGAATGGAGGACCATCGCCTTCCCAAGATCGTGTTATATGGCGAGCTCTCCACTGGCCACCGTGACAGAGGTGCACCAAAGAAAAGGTACAAGGACTGCCTAAAGAAATCTCTTGGTGCCTGCCACATTGACCACTGCCAGTGGGCTGATAACGCCTCAAACCGTGCATCTTGGCGCCTCACAGTTTGGCGGGCAGCAACCTCCTTTGAAGAAGACCACAGAGCCCACCTCACTGACAAAAGACAAAGGAGGAAAAACCCAACACCCAACCCCAACCAACCAATTTTCCCTTGCAACCGCTGCAATCGTGTCTGCCTGTCCCGCATCGGACTTGTCAGCCACAAACGAGCCTGCAGCTGACGTGGACTTTTTACCCCCTCCATAAATCTTCGTCCGCGAAGCCAAGCCAAAGAGACATTGTAACAGGCCAATTCGAGCCCATTTACACCCCATTAACTTCCACCTCCCCCCCGGTATGATTTTGAAAGGTGGGAGGAAAGCGGAGCCTTCAGCGGGGAGGACACACAAACTCCTTGCAGACAGCGGAGGAGTCGAAGCTCGGCCCGGTCCTGATCGCTGGCGTTGTGCACCCGCTGCGCAGGGGCGCAGTGCTAATTTCTTGAGGTGCCGGAGACCATACGAAAAAACGGCGACAGGGAGTTGCCTGGAGCGGCGCCCCAGTGAGCTCCAACAGCACGCCGCCCTGGCACTGGTCTTGGACTCTCCCACCGTGGGGGAAACGACCTCTCTCCCTTTCCTCTGTTCGAAATGTTTCAATGAGATCCCCCACTCCGCTCTCCTAAATCTCAACGAGGACGGGCCAAGAGGCGTTAAACGCTCCCCATACGATAACCCTGTCGTTGCCGCAAACTCTCGAGTGAACCTCCTCTGACCCCCTTCCTGTGAAGCTCGGGAATCAGCAGCAGGTCACAAAATATGGTGTTTTGCGGCAAATTCGCAGGTGGAAACGCTGCTACGATTACATACGTGACGTGCGAGAGAAAGAGAAGGGCAGGGGGGAGATGGATCGGCTCGTCGAGTGGTGTGACCCCCAACAACCTTGCGCTCAAAAGCCAAGGAGAGGATGCTGGACTTCAGGAGGAAGTCAGGAGAAAGGGTGCAGTGGAGATTCACAAGGATGTTGCCTGGATCGGGGAGCTCGCCCCGTGAAAGAAGGTCAAGTGAACGCGGCCTTTTCTCCTAGGAGCAGCGGAGGGTGAGAGGTGACCTGAGAGAGGTGTTAAAGGAGATGAGAGGCATTGATTGTACGAACAGAACAGAGAACACTACAGCACAGTACAGGCCCTTCGGCCCTCAATGTTGTGCGGACCCATATGTTCCTTAAAAAAAAGTACTAAACCCTCCCCACCCCGTATCCCTTTACCATGTATCTAAGAGTCTCTTAACCCCCCCCCCCCACAATGTTCCAGCCTCCACCACCATCCCCGATAAGGCATTCCAGACCCCAATCTCTCTGTGTAAAAAAAAAAAAAAAAAAAACACCCCTGATTCCCCCCTAAACATCCCTCCCTTCACTTTATACACACGTCCTCTAGTGTTTGCTGATCCCGCCCTGGAAAACAGGCACTGGCTCTCCACCCTATTGATGCCTCTCAGAATCTTGTTGACCTCTATCAAGTTTCCTCTCATCCTTCTATGCCCCAAAGAGAAAAGTCCCAGCTCTGCAAACCTTGCCTCAGAAAGACTTGTTTCCTGATCCAGACAACATCCTGGTGAATCTCCTCTGTGCTCTCTCTCGAGCTTCCACATCCTTCCTGTAATGAGGTGACCAGAACTGAACACAATTCTCT